>NW_027286874.1:52567655-52730155 GCF_022747635.1 Hetaerina americana | reverse complement strand
TCCAGCGGCATTCAACAATGAATGCAAAACGTCATTTGCCGGCGTCGATAGGAATATGAACTGGCAAATTTCCACCGGGTACGTATTCAGCATGCAGCTCAACAAGATAATTTGATCGCCGAAATCAGATCACAATGTTGTGTGTGAGAGTTTGGTGGATTTTCCACCCGAAAAATGAAAAGAATCCTCATTCCGGATTCAAGGCCCATTTCATGCGCATGAAGGGGTTACATAGATGGACTGGGACGTTTGGAGATGTAGGGGAAATCTAAATTGCGATTTGAATGGACGTATACATATTAGCGAACGCCCCGTGGAATGAAGACCCCTTGATTGCATTTCAATATTTTGAAACGCGCGAAAGAATTTCACTCCTGAATGGAAACTTACGAAAAAATTGAACTTATGCCTTGCGTAATGAAATTCTCACTATTGAAACGGGATCCATGAAGTATTGTTATTTGAAAAACATTTTGCTCATGGTGAATAGAATATTTGCAGTTGATGGTCTATTTTAAATCAAAATGAGCACAAAATTATTCGACTAATATGGCATTGGTCAGGCAACCTATTTAATCCACTCATGATGAATGACTACACTTTTTTCGCAGAGTAATATCATGAGAAATACTCTGAAGAGCCGCTGCACGCCGTGGGGTGTCTAAAAAAACAGATTACATTAAATAGGCTGGCATATAGTAGAAACATATCATAATAAATGTTACGAATTTTATAGTTCATATTAAAGAATTTGATAAATTCTTAACTATCTCGCAGTAACTTTGTTTCCTTCCAGAATTACTGTATAATGATTTCAATGGTGAAACCAAGTTCAATACTTAAGACAATAATAAAGGGAAGGCAAAGAAAATAAATCATCTTAGTGAGTCAGTAAAAACAATCAACTAAAAAAATATCTTAATTGCATTATCTAATAGTTAAGAAAAATATTATGATGACTTCATTACACCCTCTCGTGAGCCAATCCTCCAGTTCTCTTTATCGTCAGTAGAGTTGCGCTTTTGCAAGCAGAATCCCAACGCCACGGACCTCCTCAGTCCTAGGGGACCTAGGATCATGGCCGGGTCTATCTCCACTCGACTGCGGGTTTTATTGAGCGGAAAGGCAAGGGTAGAGTAGAAGGAAAACGGGGAGATATCAGATCGTATGGAGGAAGAAGGAGAGAATAGAGAAAGGGGGCGAGGGATGAATAGAGATAAAGAAAACGGGGGGGGGGATAAGGATAGCGAGTGCAGGAAGCTCTCCAGAGAGGGAAGTGGGAGAGCAACAGATGTCAAGGAGGTTGGAGAAGGATCAGACAGAGGAAGTGCGAATTTGGTAGTGGAGGTTTTGGAGAGAACCGTGTACTTATCCAACCGTACAGGGATAGGGCATGAGTAGGAGAGGGATCGGAATGGAATCGACGGAATTATGGCCAAGTGTACGATGAAGAAATCATTTATTCCAGTATATCCCCGTATTCCGATCTAATCGAGGATTCCTAGCACGATTTATTCCTCACTCGGTGGCAGAATAAATAAAGGTACGGATCGTGTCCCGTCGTACTTTACCAAATTTTGTAGGAAATAGTTCAGTCATCAGTTACTCTCATATTTAAAACCGAGACGTTTCAACTGAATAGCAGCTTGGTAAACTAGCTGGCTACCGTTACATCAAACTTTATTGGATTTTATTTGGAATGAATTACGGTTCAAACCAAAACCTAAATCGATAAGATTCACCAGGATATACACACGCGCGTAACAATACGCACGAGTGTGTGCCGTTGCACACGGTCTGGAGAAATATACCAGGATTTGCGGTGCACTAGTAAACCTTCGAGTGGTTGTTTAAAAGATTTTCATCGCGGCCTGATTGAATAATCACGGATTGAGATAGGTCAATGGCTGTTAAGCAACCTCAAATGTTGGGGGATTAAATTTCACTTCGACCAAGGATGCTTCTTAGGCAGTGAAATAAAAATTCTTGAATATAATCCTACGTAACCACTCGGACGTAAGGTACCTTCAATATCATTCACGTTAATTCCACTGTCACGAGTGAGAAGGAATAGATTTCGCATGAGGAGATCGATTGCGTAAAGAGGGAAGGTGGAGAAAGTGAGACATTAAAGAGCAAACGCCTCTTCGATGTGCAGACATGATAATATCTGGAAGTGCCGTTGCAACCTTTTGAACGTCTTATGGGAATCTGATTGAAAGGGATGGTGACGTGTCGGAAGATATTAGCTTGAGTGAGAAAGAGAAAGGGTGGAGAATAAAGAGAATGATAGTCGGAGTGAGTACAATGAGACAATGAGAGAAGAGGACAAGCGGGTCATTCAGAGGAAATGCAGGAGGCACGTGCTTAAGTAGGACCCGCGGTATTCCCAAAAGAAAAAGCACCCGAAGGAAGGGGATGAATAATACTTTGATACAAAAGAGTAATGGACTGCAGAAGGCTTTATATTCAATGGAGAGTGGAAACTGCTTTACTTTTCTCGATTTCTTCTTGCAAAAGAAAAAAGATCGGTTATGAGTAAGAATTTCCGATTGAAATTCTTTTTATTCGAGTGAATGATCGCTCTTTTACACATATATGAAGAGTTAACTACGAAGCATATGAAATAATGTTCGTGAAGGATTCGTTGGAAAATAACTGGCGGGAAAAGTTAAAAAACTTAATAGATTTTATGGCCTCAAAATAATTATTAGAACTGTAGGTTCATTAAAATGTCTTCAATTTGGATAGATTTCTGAAAGTGATGTTTACTTTGTAATACTTTATATTCAAAGCAAAATTTAAATGACCTCAGTGAGTCTATTAATATTCACATTCACTGAAGCTTAACTATATTCAATAAAACAACTATATTGATAGAAATGAGCTCTTACGGCTAGTAATATATAATAAATTTGAAACTCCAATAGCCGTAAACAGTTGTTTACGGCTATTGGAGTTTCAAATTTATTATATAAAACAACTATATTCAATAAAACAACTATATTTAACATTAACAATATATTTTACTCTTTTAGATATAGATAAATAATGCTAATTACCAGTAATTATTATATTTTACTTCGGGTATTTCATTAGGCCTGGACCTTAATCATTTTAAATTAAATTTTCAGTTTAAAAAAGTATAATAGGGAGGTAATAGGAGAAAAGTCTTATTTATTTTCATTTTGAATTGCAGAACTTTAAGTTTAGCACACAAGAGTAATGTTACTATTTTGAATGGAAAAATGTTTTGCCATGGCACAAATTTGACTAGTAATGTATTCGAATTCATTTTGAAATTATCAGTTACTACTTGTATTTCATGAATTTATTCAACATATTTTACCATAAATTTCTAAATAGAATACATGGACTTTGCAATCTTAAGGTGCTTCTTCTATGATTTGATGGTGCATATTTCATGTCTGCTTTTATTATTAACGGTTTTGTTGCGGTATATTTCCGAGGATTTTCTAGTTCAGGGGTATCAAAATGAGTCTTTCTACGAACACGGGGCTGTTTTTAAATTACTTAAACCCTCCTGCTTCATATTCATTGACATTAAATTCTGCATACGACGGGATCTCTACTGGCCAAATTATATTATCCTCTTTTCATAGCTTTACTACGGTCAATGTGTGCAACGGCTCCGAAAATGGAATTTCATCCCATCTAAGGCTATGCGGGATTTTTTTCCAATTTTCAGACCTGTTCGGATGCAAGTCAAATACTGCTGATTTTCGCATATCTTGAAACCATCAAAAAGTACATTTATAACTATAATGTATATTAATGGCCACACAAATACAAACTAAATATTTGATTAAGAATAGTAACGTTATCGAGATTCATGAATTTTTAAGCACGTAAGGAAATTTTTTTATATGATCCAATAAAAAATGTTTAAAAAAATTTCTGTCTATATACTCGGGAAAAACAAACCTAATATTATTCTAATCCATCTAATAAATAAATAAATACATCCTTAAGAGGAAAGAATTAATGCAAGTGTTTTTTTAATACAAAAGTTTCTTATAACCTGATATAGCTTCTGTAAGATTAATACTATTTATTTAAGTACGAATGAGAGAAAATATGATTTCCTTTATTCATTATACATTAAATGATATTTTATCTAGTATTTTTTTCAGGAGGAAATTGAAGGAGAAATATGGGAGGTGATATCAGAAAAACGAAACAAAATCAATATTTTGTCCTGAGGAAATTTTTACACAATTTTTGGGCGTGTGCATTTTATTTTAACCATCTCTACTGCTTGCATCAAAAAATAAAAATAAAAAACGGTAGTTTTCTGGAATACATGCAAATGAGGCGAAACATTCAGAAATTCAAAAGCGAATATTTTCATAAACCATAAGGAGGAAATGGCCTCCTTTTCTAAGGTCCCAAAATATTTTTTACATCCGGTCTTATCATCATCTATCTCGCCTTCTGGGACTTTATCTGATGCTGAAACCCGATTCCTCACTTAGAGATGGCGATGCTTTCTTCCGTATATTACCTACGAGGGACACACACGATGATGAGCGTTCGGAGAGACCGTCTGTCATTACAGACCAACTGGTGAGCTCAGTTGACGAATTCGTGAGGAACGATCGGCGCGTCACAATTGATGACATCTGTGAGCATTTTCCCAATGTTTCTCGAACAATTGTTCATGAAATTGTTAAACACCATCTGCATTATGCAAAAATTTGTGCAAGATGGGTCCCTCGCGTATCTCAATGAGCTGGCGGCGAAGGACTATGCAGCAGGAATACAGAAACTTGTCACACGTTATGAAAAATGCCTTAATTTGCTTGGAGATTATGTTGAGAAGTAGTTTAAAGTATCCTCTTTCAAATAAAATTTTTTATGTTTGTTAATATTTACTTTTGTGTCTTTATTTCACGAACGGGTACTACTTTCCGGATGACCCTCGTATTTCCTTATGTTTAGTTGACAAATACCGTCCTGGGACTGAAATGTAAATCTGCTTTTGCCGTGATTCGGCCTTTTCATAGCATTATCGTGTAAGTTCAATCATGAAATTGTTTTCCATTTATAATATTTCGAAAAAAAGAGAAGATAAGATAAATACCTATTTTCCCGGATACCAATAGTTTTCAATTTTCTTGGTCACCTACCAAGTTCTAACTCGAAATTAAGTCCAAGATACCGATGACAAGATTCCCCTGCTATGCTTATGCTTAGGCAATGTTTAGAGTTCTTGCGATGGAACGTTAGTTGGACGAAACTCGAAAGCATACTTCGGCATTATTTTAATGCAAGGTTTTAAAGAGATCTTGTTTACTAATGCCAGACTTGTTAAGGCTTCATAGCCAACAATATATAGCCCGAGGTTAGAACATTAACTGAAATGATGCCAGTACTATGAAACCAGGGTAGTCGATAGTGGTGCGCAATGAATTTGAAATGAAACGTTGATTTTTTTGTTAATTGAATATCAAACCAGAGCTACTTTTGAATATTTATCAATTTATGGCATACAAGGTATTAAAAGAAACGACTATTTGAGGAAAACAGTTCGGCCAGAGAATTTATATAATACATTTCCCTTCACTTGACTGGATTTGTCTGAACCTATCATACGGATAACAAGAATAAAGGTGCAGCACGCTTCACCATCTTTCCAGAATTGGAATTAGAATACATGCCTCCTTATTTGCTAAAAATCAATGAAAGCATAATTTTTCCCAGTTTTAACAGTGATGCAGCTTAGGTGTCACTTAGTATTAATGTATTGCATTTACTCACATGATTTATGAACAGGGTACTAACGCAAATTAATAGCCTTTTGCGATAATAGAAAGCATGTACAATGGGACCCATTGAGCCCACGGGAACTCCTTTCTGCCAATCTAGGGACCCAATAAACCTATGCGAGTTATAAAGCAATTATCTTTCCCGCCGTCTTACCTACCATTACCCCGAGCCAATTTTCTCTCCGTACTTTTCCACTCGTAAAACCGAAGCTCTTCGCCGTTGACGCATATTGCGCCAAATGGCCGAAAGAGGCCATTTATCCGATCTCAGCGATTCCTTCATTCGCCTGCACGCACGGTTTTAGAGTCGACCCCTATGCGCGGAAATGAATTTCCAAATGTGAATGTGGGAGTATTGGAAAGTGCTAGTTCTTGAATTTGAATAAGTAAATATATAGCTGTTGGAAGGAAATTAAAAAAAAAATTCTTTGGATTTGCAATAACAATCGTTTGAAAATATATGATTTTTTATGGTAGTTTGTGGAATTTAGAATCGTCTTTTTCGAGGCATTTAAAATTCGAATATCCTTAATGAAAACACAAACACGCCAGTATTGGCTTTCATTAATGCTGTTATTTAATTTGAAGATCTAATATTCAGAATAATCACGCTATTGAAGATTAATTTCACAAAAGTAAAATTCGCTAAAGGGAGTTCGCTTAAAAGAGATATGTGCTACACTGGGTGTAAATGTCATTGTAACTACCAATTATTAAAACTCAAATTAAAAATTACATTACATGAGAGTAGTAATTTCATCAAGGCTAACCCTTTTCACGCAAGAATTTTTAAAATTAACTGATGCTGATTCGAAAATTATTGATATTTGATTTAATGTATTTTTAGAGATGAAAAGATGCGAGGAAAGCACAACAAACAAACTGGTGTAGTTTCAAATTGCATCAGGTGAAAAACAAGTTTTTTCGAGCATCAAATGAAAGATAAAGTTCGTTTAAGCACACATTTCTGTTATAAAAATATTTTTAATCTCTTACTATTGCTTTAAGCATTGCTTTCGATTTAGTATCGACGCCTATATCTCGCTCCTCAGCCAAAATTAAATCAAAATGTTGTGTAATTCTTCCCCTTGACTTATTCCTGAGGTGACTCACCGCCTTACATCTACACTTTAAATCCATTCAATAATGGAGGTAGTAAAATAAAAAAATGCTGAAATAAAAAATTGCATTGTAAAATAATTAAATTTAAAAGTATTTGAACACATTCATAAAATTATATTAACGTTTTCTGTTGAACTATGACAAAGTGACAGATTTTTTATATCTACTGATTTATTAAATAAAATAAAAGTATTTTCATTTAGATCTTTGAGGAGTGAATTACGGAAAATTAATATTCCTCTAGTTTACAGCTACACCTATGAACATATAGCGAGAAAGAAAATTCAAAGTAACATTCTGTTTCCAAAAGAATTAATGAGAAATGAGAAAGTATTTGGTTCACAGGTATACTAACTTAATCAATAGACAGTAGCTAGCATTAATAGAGTTCATAGTTTAAATTCATTATTAGTAATATTTTTTGCCGTCACAAATTAATGTTACAGGAATACATGCGTTTTAAAAAGAACCTGCTAACTGAGAGAAAAGTCATTAACACCCTTTTCTTTTTACTTGCACTTGTCTTAAATCTTTGTGAATGTATTATTTTTCGTAACTTAATACCCTCAATATAATGTAACACGTGAATACTGCGATGGTAAGAATTATACTTCAAAATAAGTGCTTCAAATTCAGGGTGGATAATGGGTGATACCTAAGTATATTTCAAGTCTTTTCTAAACAGATACAGGTAGTTGTGTAATCGCCTAGAAGTGTTAAATCTTGAGGAATGAAGAATACATGCTATTGCTTCATCTCTGTTAAAGAAATATGTTATAATTCCATCCGGCATAATTTCTCAGATACAAAATCAGGCTAAAATTAGTGGAACTACATAGTAAAAAACTAAACACACTCTTTTCCTTGATACTTTCAATTCATGACTTATTAACGTCGAATCACGTTGCATTAGGTCTAGCAGAAAAGAAAAAAAAGCAAGTAAAGAAAAGTAAAAAAAACCTTAGTTATTTACCGTGATAATTTAAAAAAATTAAGTTTAAATTTATTATAGCTGCATGGTATAATGAATATGAAGTAACACAGAAAAAATACACCTGTAATAACTCCCAAATAAGCATTTCTATGAATGTTAATATGAGCACTTATGATATGCGATTTATGAAGCAGATACCTCTTTTATTGTTGGCAAGTCTCACAAACATTCGATGTGACTTTGTAGAGTTTAATAATCATCGCGTTTATAAATTACGAAAGCAATAAGTGTAGAAAAATGCTGTCACCTTTAATGCGGGAATTAGTGGACTAGACCTCGGAAGTCGAGTGGTACATTCGAAATGGCGTGCGAATAATATTTACCGGAAATAATGAAAATCCGACGGTGAACGGGGAAGAGGGAGGGTGAGGTTGAAAGAGGGAGGATAATGAGTAGGCCTCGGGAACGGATTGTTGGATGTCAGAGACACGCCCTGAAGACAAATTGCGGGTATGGGATGAGAGTGGTGTGAGGGGAAGGGGTTAGTGATCGAAAATAAAACGTATGGAGGAAAACGGGCGGGTTCGGCGGGAAGACAGCAGGACACGCGAACTTCTACGCCGCAACCCTCACTCGGAGCACACGCGATGTGGGCCAGAGGGTGGGTGGTTGAGAGAAAGAGAGAAAGGGAGAGAGCAGTAGATGGGGAAGTGAGGTGGCGAGGGGCGTGGTGAGGACCTGCACGCGACTGAAGGTCAGCGGAGGACAAAACTTCTCGCCAGCGGCCACGCCTATATATTTTTACTCCCAACTCCTCCCCTGCGATTTCTCCCTCGCTAAGGGTGAAGGATCAAAAAATTCAACTTGTACAGTCTGAAATCCAGAGACCTGGGGATGGATGAATTTCGCCTCGTGTCCGAAATTTTGTCCCAAATTTCAAGTTTTTCGCTAATTTCGCCTTTCTGTGGTCAATTTTTCTCTACACATAAAGAAAATTCAGCGTGCCCGAGTAGGTGACCAACTTTTTCCAAAAATAACTCTATATTTGCTGAGAGTTTACAAGTGCATATCACATTAAAATGGTAATATAAATCAAAAAAAGCTTTTTTCAATACCGGGTTTAAAGAATGGCAGGCTTTCTCTCGCGTGGTCCTAGCTCAAGGTAAGAGAAATGCTTAAAAGTGGAAAAGCATGCTGCCGTTGATTCTAGTGGAAAGTAGGCGATCAAAATATTGTAAAAGTTTATTTCGTATTAAACGGTCGCTCAATTACTGGCTTCCTTTCAGGTCTTCATCGGGCCCCCGCTCACTTTGGAGTGGACAATACAAATTAAACAACTATTAAAAGGAAAACACAATTTTAAATGACCTCCTCCTTCCACCAATCTAACAAAAAGAAACGATATTATAGGGTTGATGGATGCACTATATGTCTGTATTATAAATATATAGATTTTAGACGCTATGGGGGCAGTTTAAGTTTCCCCATGCTTCACTTATAATGAGCTAGAGTACCTAAAATAACGTGACGTGTGAAAAAACGAGTTTTCTCCATTTCATTCTGAACTCATTGATAGGACTCGACAAATAAAGTCACCAGTAATACTGGTAGCCGTAATAATAACCTCGGAAGACTCATTGTGTCCCTAACAGAAAACATTGAGTCTTCCCCGTTCCTACATCCACTTTTGGGGGGAATGCAGAGAGCCATCCACATGCCTCTCTTTGCTCGTAGTTCTGTAGGTATGATCCTATAACAGGATATCAAATTACTCAATGTTGGCAGCCTAAATTGATATTCTGCTAACCTATCAAACGTCCGACATGAGTGAGATCAAGGTTAATTAATGGGGAATATCCACAGGATGAGTTTGTAACATTTTGCTGCATGATATTTCATATAAGTACAATCGGAAATGATACCAGTAATGAGGCTCGGTGAGTCTCTTTTCATTTTCTCGGCAAATCTCCACCTGAGGTGCTCATTTCCAAGTTTAAAATCCTTGGAATATACTGTAATGTTGTAAGCTAGGTAAAAGAATACTTAAACTGTCGCGAAAAATTCGTAGTTATGGACAAAGCGGTAAATAACTCAGTTGAAGTAACGTCAAGTGTTCCCCAGGGAAATATTATAGCCCCATTTTCATTCTTCACGCTGTATGCGGACGCCAAAATCAGCATAGCCAAGAGTTCAACAAGATATTTGCAGCCAGTCCGATAGGAAAGCGCTACTCATACAAAATCCATGGATGGTAAAACAAACGAAAATAAGTTTAACTCTTTAAAATGTTTGCCCGTGCGTTTTAGAAAAAGGAGTGTGTCTCCTTCAACTATTTACGGAATTTATTGAACCGTAATAACAGATGTAGAACCTATAAAATACCGGGGCGTAATACTATCCATAATCTCCATTGTAGTTGCAATTTAAGGCCAATATTCGAATAAGCGAAATGAAAATTAGATTCCATAAAGAGTCCATTGGGGTCAATAAGGTTAGGGGAAGGCGGTTCTGTTTCCTCCGTACAATGAAGTAGGGATTCTTTAATGACCGACGGAGAAATATTTACCAGAGATATGAAGACAGCAAGGTTCCAGGAGTATTATTTTTGTAACGAACTCATCACAAAGAAGATTTTAATACATTTCAGATCAGCGCAACGATGTTTTCACTTTTTCCCTTCCGCAAAATTGCAATTAGTTTCATTAACGGATACTCGAAGGGTACGTCTCTCAGAGGATGAAGTTCTGTTCCATAAGGAAAGAGGTTTTTTCGCAAATCGGAAATTTTCCGATGTGACACAAGGTTACGTTTTTGCAGTTCTTATATGATTTTGAAATAATATATAGTAAAAAAATGAATCAAGGAAAATATTATGAAGCCATTATTATGCGGTTAATCAATAACATTATTTAAATATGCAATGTTACGAAAACATATGCTGCCCTATTGGCTATTCCTTAACTCAACCGCATGCGTGCGAAGTGAAATGTAAACTTAAAAGGAAATAATGTTGGAGGCGCTGCTTTTTAATAAAAAAAATTATGTTAATAATATTCATTACTGAACAGTTAGGGGGAAAATTTTTTCTGAGATTATTCTAAAAACACGAAAGTTCAGGGTAGCATGGTTCATTTTATGTGTGTACCCTTAAAATTGATTATTGTCTATTTAAATGGAATATCTCAACAAAAGGCATACAGAAATAAATAAGAGAAATATGCGAATAAATGAAGATATGTTATGATTTACGAATTATGCGTGCACACAAACGAACTTTAAATCAAGCGAACACTCTTCAGCTTCTATAAAAGGATTGGGTCGAATTTCACCAGTATTTTCTATTTAATTAAAATAATGATGAAAGCCTACCTAATCCTTTGATTAAAAAAATTATACATATATTTCAACAAATTTTACTTAATCATTTATTATTATTATTATTAAAAAAATAAAAGTATGGATTTTGTCAACCTGTGAATACATATTGGCTCAAGAGATTCTAATGAATTAAGTGGAGAATTAAAGAGGTCCAATGGGGGTGCAACTATCGAGGAATTTTGACCAATGGCCGTCGAAATGCAGGATGAAACCATGTAATTCAAATAAACGACACAATATAGTTTCTTTGTTCTCTTCAAAGAGTAATGAAGATGGGTTGATGGTGTATACCGACGATTTTTTACTTACATGTTATAGAAATATTTCTGTACGTCTTATGTAACTCGTGTACTAAATAACTTAAAAGAATGCGACTAATTAGTTGACCAAGACACGATAATGTGATACCAATTTGAATCGAATAATAATTAAATTGTGAAGTCAACGATGCAGGAGATGCCTGCAAAATTTCCACAGATGGCTATAAATTGGCAAAATTACGTTTATGATGTTCCATCAAACCTAAGTCCTATTATTCGCAAATATCAACTTAGCGGTGGTTTGCACTTCCATGCTGGAATGATGAATGCGAAAACACAGTTTTTGCACTGTGTTATCATAAGTGGAAAGTGGTTCATCTCAGTTTACAATACTCGAATGTGTACTACGCCTCTACCTCATTTGTAGCACAACCGCCGTTTGTCCTACAAACGGATACAGTTCTCCATTGTTCTGGCCTTTGCAATGACCAACAACCTAGATCGAGGTAAAGTCGGCAAGAAATCAGAATGAATTTATTTGTTTTCCAGCAGCGGGTTAACTAGCTGGATTACATTCGGCAGATTGGTACAATCCAGTCCTGCACTCTAATAAATGAATGAATTGTACCCATTTTCCCGCTTTGAATCGGAAACTGCTCATTTAAACGATTGATTTGCACAAAAATATCGCAACAAAGAAATTAAGACTCTCAGTCACATTCCACATTAAATCGATATAAATATAAATTGATTAACGATATATTTCAATCATAAATGACTATAATAACAATGCGGAGGTTCTGTTCTAAGCGTGTCAACCAAAGTATAAATGGATTATCATAAGCAACTCGAATGAAGGAAAACCTACCAAATCTTTGGGTAATAAATTACTGATGCGACTTAGGGCATTGCAATGCATAATCATGGTACCTGTCGTATTACTAATTAACGCATTTAGATTCTATTTAATATTAATTTAATTTAGAAAAATAGTTTATATAATTCTACCTTTGTAAGCATGGGAAGGTATTTTTTTCCAAAATTATCCAAGTTTAATAAAGACAGCTCATTAAGGTAAAATAAAAGTTACCTCCGGTATCTTCACCGAGAGCTCTTCACGTAATCTCACTCAGCGTTGCGGAATCACGAAGATTACTTGAGTACTAAGAGAAAAAACCTTCAGGCTTCCCTCTTTTTTTTTCTGCACTTGCGCCGGATTAAGGCGAAGGTGGAGCAATGGGAAATACCCCGTAATAATAGCAAGGAGATGACCTCAGAGATTCCGTCAACGAGAGAGAGGAGGAAGAGTTTCGGTGTGACGGGCAGTGAAGATGTAAAGCAGTGTGATTAAGGGAGGTGGTCAGAGAAGGGAGAACGGTGGGTTTGGAAGCTACGGAAGGGGAGGAGGCATTACGGAAAGGATTGGAATTAACCAGGAGGGCATGCGGATGGCCCCGGGGGCGAGGGATGGGAACGGGTCATGGGAGTTAGGCTGGCCGGTGAGAGGAACGCAGAGGGAGGGCTTTCTGGAGCGTCGTTAAAGGGATTGAAGGGAAGTGGTCAGACGGAAGGGCGCACACGGAGGCGGATGCTTGGGGAGGCCCCTTAGGGAACCGACACCCCTCCTTCCCCTCATTTTTTGGCGCCGGGGGAGCCAGCCGGACAAGCGGGGAGGATGGAATCGGAACGGCTTCGGGCGGCAGAATGGAGAAGGATGCAAGAAGCGTTCAAGGGCAGACTTATAGGACGAAATATGGAGCGAGAGGGATGGATGGAAAAAAAAGCTCACGGTATCGGGACGGGATAAAAACGAGTTTATGCAAAGGTGTAATTTGCGGGGAGATTTCGCGGGCGGAATGGAAGAGAGACAGAGGAGGGTGGATGAGTAGGAAGGAGGGCACGAGTAATGGAGCGAAGAGTCCTCCTGTCATTTCTATTTTTTTGAGAGAACTGGACGTCGGAGGAGAGGACGAAGGGTGGCGGCTTTAACGGGCGGATTTACTCCGGTCACTAATGAGAAAAGTCGTCGGGGAGAAGAGGCTCATCCCTCAACCTAGCGCCCCCGTGACGAGAAGTTGCGAGGAAGAAGGCTTGGACCGGGAGGCAGAATCAAGGCAAAAGTGAGTTGATCATTGAATGAGAGAGTAGGTAATTGGGTTGGCGGGGTCGAAGACAACGCGAGGGGTGGTAATACCCCGATATCGTAAAATGGATGGTCTATGGAGAAGTGAGGAAACGGTGGGTGGTGGCGTTATGGCTTTGAAAGGATGGGGCATGAAGATTGTTGTACTAGGCATCTTTTAGTTCAGCAGCTTAAAGAATCTTCGTGACACTGTAGTGGATGGGGAGGGGACAAGTGAGCAGAGAGTCTATTTGGAGGAGGGAGGCTAGACAGACGGTGGGTTCCAGGGATGTTTGCGGTGGAGCGGATTGCGGGATGAGCCAGTCACTTTTTTATCCCTCTGAGTAAAAAAGATTGAATGAAGAAGGGAAACAAGACTTCGGAGTGACCAACGACGATGCAGATAACCACAGAGAGCCATTTCTTGCCCACATACCCCCCTCACTCTCTCTCTCTCTCTCTACACACATCTCTTCGGTCTTCCGCTCTTCTTACGACCATCTCTCTTCAATCTCTTCTCCTAAAAGCCATCTTCACTTTCTTCCTTAATTACCTATTAAATGTGCGGAGGCAATGAAGGACCAGGTGAGGGAGCTAAGGACGTGAGCCAAAGCGTGCTTCTTTTCTCTCGTCTGTCGAGGCGTTCAAATTGGGGTTGGAAACGGGGTCAGGCTCGGAAAAAAAGGCGAAGGGCGTCTTCTCTTCCTCTCGCCCCTGCGTCATGTTTGTGGTGATTGAGTGTTTTTAAGTAGGTGGCGCGACGGATGGGGGAAATTACGGCGGCTGGGAGAGTTACGGCGTGCCACTGGGCACAGGTTTTTTATTTGTTTCATAACAAATCAAGTGGTTGCGTCGTTTATTTTGAGAGAAAGCACTAATGCTTAGTAAGTCAATACTACGAATTTACGACGGATTGGAAATCCAGATTGATGAGGGTGAAGTTGAATCTTCTTTGTTGGTGCGGTTACGGATTTACATCGAGAATGCAAAACCTACCTAGAAGCGGTCGTGACTGCAATTGCGTTCGTAATTTACTTTTATGCAGTTTTGTGAAAACAGAATATAGAACAGGGAGGAAAAAATTTTGTTTATGCGGTAGAATATAAATCAATGTTATAACGCTATGCAAAAAAGTACAAATAAATAAATTTAATATATATATATCTTCGAAATGGAACACTCTTTGGCGACGCACGAATATATAAAAACAGATGTAGATTTTTAAAACATAGAAACACAAAGAAAGGACACTCACATACCTCCTGTATGTAGTTTTGACGTTTCGACGGCACGACCGCCGTCATCAGAATGGTGTTTTTGGGGAAGAGCGGAGAGGACATGTGCGGGGAAGGTTGAGGGAAGGAGAGGGAAGGGATCAATAGGAACTGGAAAAGGGGGTGGGAGAGGATATGTTGGCAGCTATTGGATGCATTCAGTGGGCTTGGTTCAGCTCGGGGGGTTTAAATGACCGGGACACCCAGATATGAGCCATCTCGCTTGTTCTCACCTCTAGGATACTTGCAGATGTGGGATGAATTTCAATCACTGACACGGTGAATCAGTCATCAAAAGATTGGTTGTAGGATGCAGTGTATGTAGGGATGGGATAATTAAGGAAGGTGTGGGATTTGGTGGAAGAGCTGTGGTTATCCATGCGGAGGGAAAGAGTGCTCGTGCATTCGCCCACTTAGAAGGCAGGGCAGAAGTTATAGGAGAAGCGATATATAATGTTTTTTAGGTGCAGGGGGCGTCGGGTTGGGTGGGTAGTAATGGAGGTGGAAGGTCTTAGAAGATGGCAGCATTCGCAGGGTGAGCGGTTGCATGGTTCGGATCGGGGCGGGGAAGAGACGGGGGTGCTCACAGTTGGTTTTGTCAACTTGAAGATGTCTCGCCAGTTCGACGGGCGTTTAAACAAAATGCGGGAATAAAAGTGATGTGGACTGACTTTTATTAATAATTGGGAAGAGTTCACGGATTAAATGTTTAATTTTGTGGGTTCCGGGGAAGAAGTGGTGATAAGATTAGGGCATTTTGGGGGGTTTGGTTTGTGGAGAGGAGTGTATTGGTAGACGGTTTGAGAATTTTACTGTTCAGTAGTTTTTCAGGGCACAAACATTTTCTGAGAGAGTCATTTAGCTGGTCTATATATTTAAAAAATCTACTTCTGTGTGTATATATATACTACCTTGATCAAAAAGTTCCCGGAATAACCACCGTGTGGCGCTCCCATCGTTCCGATTTGAGTTCTGTTTTTTTTGTTAAATTGGTACATCTGTTGTTGATATTCCCTTTAAATCTTAGTGTCATAACTTGACATTTGCAAAAGTTACGTAGCCAAGAGTACATCTATCTCTGTGTGTGTTGGCGATAGTATATACACGCAAACAAAATCTGTATAGAATTTAAAAATTGTTTTTATACATGGTCGTGCAAACTTTCATAGCAGGGGGGGATATATTACAATAACGGAGAATTTGTGCACGAATGATGCGAAGTTTCCTTCCGGCTGAAAGATTTCCGTTCCATCTAAGTGAATTAAAGTTTTGCAATTTAACATCCAAAGATAATTTCATTGTATAACTTATTCTTGGATGATTACTACTTCGAAAACAAAAAAATTACATCAAACCTCTCTCATTGGGGATTCCATTATTCCAAGCCCCTTGCCGGATATTGACAGCGGTTAGTTCTGATCGAAGTGGCTTCCTGGGGAGTAACAGACACAAAAGAGGGACGAGGGGGACAGGAGGAGAGAGAGAGAGAGAGAGAGAGAGAGAGAGTGACGAAGGAGCCACTGCTGGCAAGGAAATGAAAGGAGGGGGAGTTGTCCCGGAATAAATGTAGCGACGGGGGATAATTAAGATTCGGGAAGGGTGGAGTTAAGAGGAACGCTAAAGATGCCGCAGAGTTAGGACCAAGAATGCGTACATTTTCTTAATCGACTTAAGGCTTTCCCCCTCACTTATCTCATCCTGGCCGCTCTCTGTTCTTGGGATTGAAAACCAACTCCCACAGCCCAATCCCTCACAACCCACACCCCCCCCCATTTCTTAGTGCCTCGCAAAGCTCTCTGATCGCTACCCTTGTCGTAGATGGGGAGGAGGAGAATTGTGGGCAGGATGGAGCCAAGAAAAGTCGAAGAAGATCCATAGGGGGTTCTGAGGAGTCTTAGAAGGTTTTCGGGAGGAAAAAGGAGGTGAAGATGAAGAACATAAAGCCTAGAAGAGAGGCGGTTTCGGAGACGTGGCGAGGTAGTCAGGTGTAAATGGTTCTAACCGACTCTTACATTTAATTTTGGCCCCTGTCACTCTCCTCCCCAGCCCTTATCCTCGAGCCCTCCTTCGCATCCTCAAACCCAACCAAAGGAAACTACTCCCTCGATCACTCTTCTCCCTACCCAATCCCCGACCTGACCACTGGGTGCTAGTCTGTTCGAGTGGTGGAAAATGCTGCGAAAGGACTCGCCAGCCGTTCGCAAGCAATAAACGGAAGACACCTGAATATCCATTGAATCGGAAAGGTCACTACCCACAAACCATGAGTCAGATACTAAATATACTTTGGTTGGCTCGGTTTTCCTTGAAATAAATTTATTGGATTAAATATATTTATGTTTATAGTATAATATATTAATTTCCCTCTGTTACACGCCATTGTGGCGTCTTTCTGGGTATTTTGTAGATGTAGACGAGATATATTACAAAAAGAAATATGAGAGGAATTCAAAAAATGTCAAATGCATATGTTGTGACGATTTCAATATTGATAGAAACTTAAATGTGAGGATTATTAGGGTAAGGCAATAGCACCTTTATTTTTCTAATTTTATAAAGGATTTATGGTGACCTATATAATGCGATTTATTCGTAGCTGGAATATAATAAGTCACAACCAGGAAGGATTTAGGAAGAGCAGATCTTGCGAAACACAATTAGGCCTTTTATTCACGATATACTGAGATCAAAAGAAAACAACACACAAGTCGTTACAGTATTCCTAGATTTCAAAAAAGTCTTCGATAAAGTCCCGCACAGTAAATTGTTAGAAAAACTTCATTTCCATGGTATCAATGAGAAAATAATAAATTGGATTAGAGACTTCTTGTCTTATCGAAAACAAATAGTAGTCATCGATTGGTTGTGTTCAACAGATATAGATGTAACTTCAGGTATCCCCAAGGGAAGTGCAATAGGGCCGCTGCTATTCTTAATATACATTAATGACTTAACCTTACACGTTAGTTGCATTCTCAGATTATTTGCTGTTGACACGGTGGTATGCAGGGAAATATAGGAGCCAACTAGATCGCAGGCTACTCTCTAGAGATTTAGACACAATCTCGGATTGGTGCTAGGAATGGGGATTAATACGTAATATATGTTGATGAATGCGCAGTTTTGAAACTTTGGAACAAAAGAATTGGCGAACAGTACACAAACTACAGGGTTCGTCCGGAAAATAAGTGTACTGATTTTTTCCCACAGCTCCAGACGCGCCCAGCACCGCTCTGACGGGCTGCAATTGGAGGGGGGTATGTTGGCAAGCGACGCTGAAAAAGGCAGTCGGCTCTGAGCTGTGGTGTAGTGAGGAGCTCTGTTAACGCAAACCTCCACGCTTCGACCCACGTCACGGAACGCGATGCCGAAGTTTTTGGAGCAGCGTTATTCCATCAAATTTGCGGTAAAGCTTGGGAAATCGTCTACCGAAACTGTCGGTATGATTAACCAGGCTTACGGGGAGTCAGCCATGTCCAGAAACATGATCTTTCGATGGCACAAGATGTTCGTGGAGGGCAGAGAAGAGGTCGACGACGAGTCTTCGAGAGGTTCCCGATGATGCCTTCGCGGGAGCGTTCCAGGAATGGGAACGCCGCTGGAACAATTGTATCGACTCACAAGGGTCCTATTTTGAGGAATATTAGCTTAAGATATATAAAAGTGTAATAAATTTTTTTCCTGAGCTCAGTACACTTATTTTCCGGACGAACCCTGTATGAAATAGAAGGTTTAGTGCGATCTACGGCCAATCAAGTCACGTATTTGGGGGTAGTTTTAACACCACGCCTTTCGTACATATCAGGACAATATGCGGATCCGCTTTAAAGAAACTCGGCTTCATTAAACGGGTGGTGGGGAAATGTAATGAGAAAGTTGAAGAGAGGTATTATTTTGCTCAAGTTAGGCCTCATTTGGGATATGCTCCTAATGTTTGGGATCCTTAGTAGAAAATTTGGCAAAAATAATTAGATAAAGTCCAGAGAAAATCCGCCAGATTCGTTAAAAATTGTTATGATAAGAAAACTAGTGTGACAGTTCTGTTGGGGGATTTAGGCTGGGAGCCACATGAGATACGAAGAGAACAAGCGAGACTTTGACTCTTAGAAATTTTCAGAACCAACGAGTTTAAAAATGACACTTGAGGAATTATTATGGCCCCGCACTGCTAAGGTAGATCGGACCACAAAGATAAAATAAGGGAAATAGATTCCAGTGCAGATATATGCACATACTCATTCTTTACCCGAACAATCAGGAATCATAATACTATGAAACCGAATTCACTTAGTAAATATTAAAAACATTTAATTTACAAGTCGGAACAAAATTAAACATTGCAAAGACATCAGGAATATTTGTAGGTGCATGAGTATGTTAGTTGGTAGTTTGTGTGTTTGCATGCGTGAGGGTTGTAAGGGTTTGTGCATGAATGCATACCATGTTTTGTTTGTGGATTGTATAAATTTGTGGCTTTTGCGTACGGTTTTTTCTTAAATACGGGTGGTGCCCTAATACTCCCCGCCAGACCCCCTTGGGGCGGCTTACGGGGTATTAAGTAGAGGTAGATGAAAATAGACGAGAAAATGTATGAGCAATCAGTTTTAATTTTGGTTTATTCATTGCATCTCTCGTATATCATAAATTATGCAACAGTACCAAGCAGTGATGACAACTCCTGCTGTGAGCGTAAAACTAAAGCAATTTCAGCGTTCTTTGGGTAGTATGACTGCGTCAATACAACCCCAGGGGAAATTAAGAGATATCTATGAATTTTATCAATGAATCATTCCTAGAGATATTCATTAAATCTCGTTCAGGGGAGCTGCGGATTTCACTCAAAGTTTCTCCTTCTGCTCGTATCTTCCTCTGTTTATTTCTCATTTATGTCATTCACCCGTTGCGGTTTTATCCCCAGTTATTCTTCATTCGATGGCTCCTCATAGAGGGGATCTTTTCGGGGTCATGGATTTATCCACCTCATGGGAAAAAAGTATTTTTACATGTTTGATGTGGATTAAAATGCTATTCAGAAACCTTGAGTCCTCAATACTAAGTATGGTAGAGGGAATAACTTAGCCTCGCATGAGTGAAAATTTGTTATATAATTTCCGTGCTTGATGAAAAACTTGGGGAACGTGAACATATGTGATACTCTGAAGATCATCTTTTAAAAAATTTAAAAATATATTTTATAGCTTTCTATTAAATAGCTTTTAACTCCAAGAGGGTGAAAAAGTCCTTAGCAATATACTCTTTGCATACATTTGCACGCATGGATTATGATAAAACGTTTTACCTTTTTTGAACGTGAGAGTTTTTTTATAAATCTTGTAAAAAAGTACTACAAGTATTTATATTCAAAATTAGTGAGTTACTCAACAAATTATACTCTTTACCATTCATATTTAATTTTAATAGTTTTAAAATAAATTTTTATAGTTTTCCTGGAAAAAATAATTTAAATAGCTGATATAATAATAATTAGATTGAAAGGATAGTATACTCAAATCCTAATTATGTGTTTAAGCAGTAAATTAAAATCTACTTGAGAACAGTATTTTTGAGTTTTCCAAAATTATAATTTCTTAATTTATTATTCCAAAGAAATTGAGATAGGCTTCGGGACGATGGGTAATCAAGCAACAAGAGTGGAATGATGTTCAGTTCGCTGTTAATGAGATCAGGCGGTACGTGTCCACGAAGTAGACGGTGTTTGGTGTGTTAGTTCTCCGGCAGTTGAGTTCGTGTTCCGTAAATCTCCTTAGGGCATTGAGCGCACCGTGCGTGAACAACTATCTCCTAAGGTTCAAGTTTTAAAATAAGAAGCGCCACCCATCGCTAAATTATTACCTGTAAAATCAGGAGAGCTGGAACACTAATATGCATATCAAATAGTATATACTTTATCATATCAAGTAACAAATACTTATGCGAAGCTCTTTAATTATTATAAATAGATTTAACTTATTAACCAAACACATTTAGTTAAGAAACTTATAGCAAGGCCTATGTTTATCGTTTTGGCTGATATTTCTCGCAGACAAATATACGTAAAAGTTTCTTTGAAATCGTACTTTATGATCAGGGTAATGAGCAATTATTAAGGCATCCATCCTCTCTACGTTGTAGGCCGTATAAGTACTTCCCTGTTCTCTGAATTGGTCAGAACAAGACAATGAATTTCAATGATCAAACTGCTTGTTTAATTAAAACACTGTTGGAAAATACCGTTGACACGGGTTGGTCCCATTGAAAGTTATTGTCTGCCTAAAACCTATATTTTATGCACAATTAAAAACTTTAGACCGACTTAATTGGAGATTAAGATCTTTATGACGAAACAATGTGAATGTAAGATCCGTATTTGACTCCTAATAAATTAATCTTTTGAACCATATTACATTTTAAAACTACAAAAATAGCGATAAAAGGTTTTTCAAATAGACAAAACGGTCAAGTTCAGAAATTATAATTTTTTTGACAATATATCGAGATATTTTTGAAAATATAATGCCTCTTTAGACTACTTTTATGTCTTACATAATAAATTATGATCAAGACATTATAATGTAAATGGAGTATTAATATTATGTATTATATCATACATTTTCATATGGTGTATTATTTATGTCATCAGAAACATTTTTGAAAGTATAAATTGTGTGAAAAAATATCACTTAATTTTCTTTCAAGCCCAAAACTAGCCTGAAAAAGCGAAAATAATCCTTACAGTTTCCTGTAACAATAATACAATAGAAAATATCTTCTGTCAACAATGTTTTCTCTGAGAAATAATGAAATTAAGCCGCAATATTTGCATTGAAAATAGCTATGAATTTTTCCATTGTTGTTTACTTTTTCCAGACAACCAACATATAGAGCGTACATTTAAAATTCCTGGCATCTCAACGAAAATAGGAACCTTCAAGATAAATTTGAATTTATTAGCGCTAGGTGTTGATGAATCATTGACGCAGGAATTTTACCTTCCTCTTATGCATAAAACGACATTTAGAGATTGGCTATTTGAAGATCTTAATACATGATTTTATGTTTTGTATATATTCTAGGTATTCATTCAGATGAAATTCATATCTGAGAATGAATGCATATCAGATTATCAGAACAATAAGTTAATCACTGTCATTAGCCCTGGTAAAGCCACTTAGTTGTAATATGTGTATGCCAATTTTAAACATATTTAAAAGAGGAACATATTCCTGGGAATAGGATCACTCATGATAGCTCTCATAACAATGTTCATCCCTATAAAACCACCTTAAATTACCTTTGAAAGTTTTAGTGGAGCAGTGATCATTAAAAGTTCTGCATGCTCTACCGCTTCCCAGGACGAAGTCGCATCCATTACCACACAGTCCTTTACATCTCGATTTTGACATACACATGTCTCCCGCAGTGAGTACGGGAAGTTATCATCAGAACGATGAACTACTGCTCAGGAATAACCTGTAATTCCAGAACCTTGAAGTATCTCGATGAGAATCGAATATGTTACAAGCCGGAGGATATTACACGAGACGAATAATTACAGGAATCGCATCTTTTGCCGAGAAATACACGATTAAACGATGTCGGCCGTTATTTAGTGCTCATTCCATCGTGCTCAAAGCGTCCAATTGATATTCCGTACCAGCAAACATCCTCTGCTCTCATTCACCACTCTTCTCTCGTCCCACCCTCCCACGCGGGGCCGTCATGTTGCCGTGGATCGCGCGGGGGGATACGTGGGGGAAGGGGCACTCGACGATCGCATCCCATTCCCTTACATTTCCTTCCCGCCCCCTTACAGCGACCCGCACCCCACTACGAACGAACGGCCCACCGCACGCCCGCCCGCTTCCTCGTCTCGTTACCCCTTCCCCCACCCCGCCAACCACCCCCGCGTGCCATTCAAGGTCCCACTTAATCCCCTCCAGCTCTCTTTCCTCTAAACTCCCTCCGACACACATACACGCTCACCTCCACCCTCCTCCATTCCTACCCTCTCTTCACTCTCTCCCGCCACCCCGGCTCATTCCACTACCACCCACGCCGATTGGTTATTGGCTGCCCGCTCCAGTGCTGCCGCGGCTGCCGGGGATGGCGGTATTCCCAAGGTAGGAAATGAAGCGTGGAAGGGAGGAAAAGGAAGAGGAACGGGAGGGAAGAGAGAGAGGGAGAGAAATGGAAGAGGGATGGGGAGAAGGTGAGGAGAAGACGAATTGGGAGAGAGAGAAAGGAAAAACGAAGCTTTTTCGGATTATTTCCTCCAGCCTTTCTCCAGCGCCAGCAATCAATACTGACGTAAGCGGTGGATTCCATGAGAATTGGCTACTTTTTCTTTCCGTTTACGTTCCATCCTCCCCCACCCTCCTCCGCTCCCTTCACCTCCAAACCACCCTCCATTCCCTCCCCCTCAAAACCCTTCCTTCTCCCCCGACTTCGACTCACACTCCCGTCTCCCATCCTTTCTTGTTCTGGGAGCTCGACGTTTCGCTGGAGTGAATGGGAGCGGATTGAAGCCTCCGGTGCCAGTCGACCGTCGGCAATTTTCTATTTATATCCCCCGGCGGAGGTTGGGGGAAATGAGGGAGGGAGATGGTGCTAGGTGGATGTAGGTTGAATGGGGAGAGTTGGGTTGGAGGACTGGTATTAAGCGAGCGATCGCACCATAGCTGCACCCAGCTGAGGTACGGTGTGGGGATGGATGGAGAAGGGACGGGGAAAGTGGCAAGGGTGGTGGGGTCAGAGCCCCGGTGAAGAGAGGGAGAGACTGTACGCGCCCTAGTTGCCCTCCGAGCGGGTGCAATCCGGAATGATGATGGGATCCCACTCTCTCTCTCTCTCTCTCTCTCTCTCACTCTTTCGCCCTTCAAACTACGCATTTACACCCCTCATCTCTCCTTTCGTCTCGGGCTCAATTGACTCCCGCAATGTTCTCTTAATTGTTTTCTATTTGTTTCGGCGGATTGCGCAGCGGGGATTTCATATTGTACTCCCCTCCCCCTCCACTGCACGCGCGCTCACCTGGTGATTTCCCAGGGAGACAGAGGTTGTATCGGCAGGAGAGTAAAGATAAATATAAACTGAGCCGTTCGAGATTTGAAAAAAAAGTCAAGGCAGGCAGACGCTGAAAAAATTCCTCCCATTGAGGAGAGTTCGGCAGAGGAAATATTTTCAATTTTGATAAGTAACGTCCGTGTGCTCCATTCGGCTTTTTATGTTCGCTTTATGCACGCTTTTGTGGAAAAATAGTTTTTTTTCGCGCAAAATGGGAACCTATTTATTTGTAGCTCAAATTTAATTTTTTCACAGGAAATTTACTTAAGGTCTATTTTAGGCTTATAAAAATAAAATTTCATTTATTATCCTAAAAAAAATTTCACGAAATGCATATTTAAATCAAGGTGTAATTATTTATTCTGGTCAAAGAGCGCAATTACAACATTACAAGTGTCTTTTGTCATTCCCCAAAACAAGTTCAAGAGTCTTACCTCATTACTGGGGCTATTAAGTATTTCTTTTCCTGGGGACATGAATTATTTTATTAACGGTATGCATCCACAGTAACATCTACTCAATACTTAGCAAGTCGTCGCAAGGGCGTGTGACGTGGGTGTTAGGTCAACACCCGTAAACTAGAATATAGCCACATGCCAAACCAAACTATGATACCTCTACTCAAGTATTAGTTTGTTCATGCATCGACAACCCTTAATCGCACGAAAGAAAGTACTTACATACAAGAATATTTAATAACAGGATGCATATATACAAATTATGCTGCAGAACAATTAACAAAATTAAATAAAAATATTAAAATGCAGGAAGAAACATGCAAGATATCAACAAATGTACACACTAACAATTCTAATTATCCCCTATGCGTTTGCTGTCATGTGTAGTGGACTACTATTTGAGAAAATGTAGTCTCAGAAGGGAATCCATTGGAAAGTAATTCTAATGGATTATCTTCTGGGGTACGGCTTAAATAATGAAAACTCCTTATTGAACAGAAAGGATATCGTGTCCTCGGATCTCTTCCAATAAATACATCAGAGAAGTATGTTATTTCCATGCATCACTGAGGCCAATTATTTCATTTAATGAGTACTTCTGGTTAGTTATGAAACTAAAAAAGTTGATCTTTCAAATTTTGTATGCCCGAAAATGCGTTACTCGCATGAATATACGAATTCAACAGGAGAAGCCTTCGAAGGGTGTGCGGCATTGTGATAAAAAATCATTTTAATCACTAGCGTACCACACCTCTCCAACTCGGGATGAAAAAAACGACGAGGCACTCAATTCTTGTGGTTGAATAAATTTCTCTCGCTTGACCCTTCCATTGAAACTATTTTCAACCCTCCTCAGGACGATCAAACAGAAGCCTTGGGCGGTGGAAACTGTTCAATAGAGATGTAGAGATAAAGAAGGAGAGAGGAAAAAATCGAGCTGCGAAACAAAAACGGATTGAAATTGTATGTAGTGGGTATTGTGCTTGGGATTAGGAAGGGCGTGGTGGGAGGGGCTCGAGGAGGGGGGAGGGTGATTTCGGGGAGTGGAGGAGGAGGAGTCTATAAGGCGGACACGTGTTTGCGCCGCGCGATCGAAACTTTTCATGCATGGAGGGTTGAGAGAACAAAAAATAAGTACGTAAGTTGACAGCGGATTGTTGACTCCGCTGAATACGTAAGTAGATTATGAGAGGTGGGCGGGTTTGTCTTGAATATTTTGGGAGGGGAGGGAAGGGCACGGCGGACGGAGGATTAGGTGGGTGGGGGAGTTTGTTGCTTCAGATAAGAGGATCCACGTGGGGGAAACAAAGGGGGAGACACTCTCGTGTGAATTAGCGTGCGCCAGCGCGTTTGCATCTTTATTTATCCGTGCGTGACAGCCTGTGGTTTAGCGATTGCGTGAGGTTGTGCGTGGCGGTGGGCGGCATTTGGGCCAAACTGGGAGAGAAGCGCGGGGAGAGCGTTGCTGAAGGTGGGAATTCCCTCGGGGGCGTCTTTTTCCCTGGGGCGGTGTGGGTAACTACTACAGGGGTGACAAAAGGTTGGCTTTGGACGCCTCGGAATGCTGTCCCCCCCCTCTACGACCCCCTACGTTCTTCGTTCTACGCACGCCAGAGAGGTGTTGAGGGATTTTAAGAGGGATTGAATCATGTGTGAACTAATGTCTTAAGAGAAGCAAGAGCGGTTGGACAGATATGGGCCACGCAAAGAAATAGCTTCCTCTTTCTTTGCGCGCGGTTGGAATTTAATAAAAATAATGATGTTACTACGCGAAAAAAAATCCAAGTATAATAATTATTTCAACTTATAACACCCTCCCTTTCATAGGATATATTTTATTTATACTTTCGTAGGTTTAAGTCGTCGAAATGCGCAAAGTTAGTTTGAACACGGTAGGCTTTAAGAAAAGTATATTAGCTATGGTAAAAGTTGAGTTGGTTGCTGGTCAGTAAAAGTAAATATAATTAGTATTTTCAATGATATTTAGTCTGCCAGTTGAACGATTAGAGCTCTGGTGACCTGTTTAATCGAACTCAATATAGGACTTATGTTTATCGTCTGAAACAATCTGACCAACATTTATTGCAACCATTTATTTCTTGTATTTTTAAAAACATTTCCCTCGGTATTTATTTTGCAAAACTTTTTAAATTTTACTTTATAACTTTTCTTCGACTATACCGCGTAGTATTACACAACTATTTGTAATAAAACGTATCCATGAAATTAAATAACAAAAACATTATCAGCAATAGTGACATTTTTTTGGGGGAACACAAATTTTATTTCTTAAAGTAACCATATGTTCATGGTTTATAAACCCTTGTGCTTATTGCCTCTTTTCATAAAATACTGCGAGTATCATAGACAAGCGCCTCAAATTCATATATTACATTTGCTTTTGTTTTATAAACTTATCTTTTTGTGAGATTTTGTCTTGAAATTTAAACGAATGAGCAACTAATACCTTCCATTAAGCTTATAACGATATTATATTATATAACGGTTATCAAAATCGTGAAAAGAAGATAAAACTATTGACGGATAAGGTAAACTCACAAAGAGAAATTGATAAAATCGAAACTAAGAGCGATGATATACGTAATTATTAAGAATTACCTCATTGCATAGAAAGCTTCAAACAATAAATGTCCATTTGGCAACGCACACTAATGCCTAGCAACTTGAACGGAATTAAAATACTTATGATAACTAGTATTATAAAACTTTTAATAAATGCATTCATTTTCCAGGCGGATTTTACAAATTGGTTCGAAATTTGTAAAGCATTTGAGAAAAATTGGTTAAATAATTGTTACCTACCTTTTAAAGCACAACTGTAGTACCGCCATTACATAGATTAGAAGGATTTGATGAATGTCGACCACTCTATCCGTTGGATTAGTGGATAAAATCCTATGGATTATTTTTCAAAATCTCCGATTAATCCATTTGGACGGCAGACTCGCTTTAAGGGCGGGATGCATCAATTACGCGACATAACTGTCATTTCAGCACTAGTTTTTACGGTCGCTCAACTGAAATCATCCCGTGCATATCGAATTCCGCTCTCGATAGGAAAAAAAATGAACGTAGACAGCCTATCGCTGGAAAGTGTGCATGAGTTATGGGACATTGTGTACCTTTGATCGGGACGCAACTGAGTACAAGTTTGCACATAACGTTCCTTCTCCTGTACTCAAAAAATAAATGAAATCAAGTGGAATAAAAGAAAAACTTTGCCCTCGGATTGATAAAAAAAACAAGGAAGAAACGGGATTACGTATTTGGAAAAGTGTAAGCGAAGGGCTCAAATTTTTGACGGAATTGAAGGAATTTCTCATTTTTACGCCCTCCCTCCCACACACAGAGGTTATCTCCCTTTCCTCTCCCCACTCGCCCGCCACCCTTCGGGGGTCGCCCCGTTCGATCGTGAGAGCGGGGCTTCTAAAGCCTTGTGAATACGTTTCATCACGGTCGTTATACTGCCTAACAAATCCAGTATCGGATATCGAACCCGCATCAATTCACTCAGAGCTACCTCTCTCTATGACCCCTCGGCACCAGCACACTCTTGCGCAGCCGTCTCCCTTCGTCAACCTCCGCCTCCTCTCCGTCAGCGACCACCCCGTCAAACAGTCCCGTTTATTCGTCTCCCACCACCATCATCCCCCTTCCATCCACCTTCCAATTCCAATACCCCGTTGGATCACCTCTTCCCCGAACCGATCCAATCCTTCTCAGCGAGAGATTTAATTGTACTATTATTTTTATTCATCCGTGAGGGTAGACTGTGCGTGAAAGAATCTCAGGGGAAAGATTCCCATCCCGATAACTTAGATGGAAGGACTGACGTTGCTTTAATCTGATTCGTTACGCACTTACGACCTTAAAATTGGCGCTGTCTGAGCCAGGGATGATTACGAAGCCGCGCTTTCGCTCATATTAGTAGGTAGGTTTAATTGTTGGAACGACCTTTGCAATAAATCTGCAAAGTGAGAGAGAGTTGCATTAAATATTCAAATGAAAATTCGGCTTCGTCCAGTAGTGCGTTTCTTTTTTGAGCACCCGGACTTCAAAGGAGTCGCAAAAATGAAATTGGAGGCATGCAGTCCAAAGCGTGAATCATTTCCATTACGGCTTGTTTGAAATATTAATGCCGACTCCGATTAAGAAAATAATGAAGCTGCCTGCAATAAAAGAGAAATTACGTCGCGGAGTGAAAATAACTGAGTGGTTCGAAGCGAGACAAATAAATTATAAACGCGCAATGTAAATGGAGTAGTAAAGGCTATTCATGGCACGTGGATTTTGAAGTCAAACAAGCTGGGAATAAAAATAAAAAAATACTCCATCGATTCTCCTACGATAAAAAA
This sequence comes from Hetaerina americana, assembly GCF_022747635.1. Lineage (NCBI taxonomy): Eukaryota > Metazoa > Arthropoda > Insecta > Odonata > Calopterygidae > Hetaerina > Hetaerina americana. The sequence goes on along the minus strand of NW_027286874.1, from coordinate 52,701,379 downwards.
AACTACTAGCACTTTGATGCGTTTACGCGAAATTGAATGGTACCTGAGATCTATGTGCATGCATAACAAGCAGTAAAATGCGCCAATGAATTGCTATTTCTTCGGCGGTCAGCAAGTATGATCACGGCGAAGGAAGGATGATGTATTTTGGTCCACAATCTAAAAACTTATGCAACAACAAAACACAATGAGCCAGCAATTCAAAATACACCTACACATATATATATATATATATATATATATATATATATATAGTATGTGTGTATATATATATATAGTATGTGTGTATATATTTATATATACACACACACATATATGTACCGCGAGATAGCTCTCTCAGGTCATTTAAGCATTTCCTGCATTTGAATGTACACCTGCCGTCACATATTTACAGTGAAACAATAATTACATAAGCATAAAAACACACATTTAACATGTAGACATTTTTGTTCTCGTAGATTCTCTGAAATAAAACAAAAACCTGTCGTTTCACTATTTTCCACCATTTTGCACGACCCTCACCGCTCAGAGCATTCGTTCCCTTCCGACTAAGCTCCCAATCGCGCTCATCTCCCCGAAGACCGTCCTCCTCCCCGGAAAACTCCCACTGTGACCCATTCCCCTATTTGATCTCCCTTGTCCCGGTCTAAAAATTAAATGACCATCCGTGTCCGGCACACGCTCTAATGGCCCGGCTCTGTCGCTAAAGGCAGAGGGAGAGGGGCTGTGGGGTCTCCGATTCAGGAAAGGGCATGCTGAAAAGGGGGCAGTCGGGGGCTATGAGCATTGTGGGTGGGGGAAGAAGTGGGATTCGTCTCCTCGTGGGATTTCGTTAATGAAACGGCATGGCGAAGCCGTTAGCGATCCAGGAGAGGGAGAGAGAGGTTAGGAGAGAGCAGATAAGTGGCGGTGGGGGGTGCGGAATGAATTGGAACATGCTGGGTTTGGAAGACATCCCTCGCCGCAGGAGGGGGAAGGTATGGGAAGGAGTGATGGTATTATGGGCGGGAAATAGAGAATGAGTGGTGAAGATACTATTCAGAAGATTTGTGAGCTGTTAGAAGGCTCCGGTGGGAAGAGATAGGAATAGAGCAGCTCGGCCAGAGGGAAGAATAATGTGAGATTAGTCCCTGCGTGCAGAAACAATATTTTCCGCGTCAGTAGATGTTATCCTTCTTCCTTATTATCGTCAAGCATAATTTGATCATAAGTTGTAATAAATAATATAAATTAAGCAAAGTTAAGCTGAAATGCTCCTTTATTCTCAGCCATGAGAATTTAGTTCTATGGACTGACTACCATTGTGATCTGAAACGCCGGTATAGGATCGATTGAGTTTTTCAATCATTGTTCTTAACGATTGCTCACACTATTTAGAACTTTATGGCATGAGATGATGTTGAATACTAGAAATGTAAAGAAATTTTAAACAGATTTTAATTAATTCCTCACTCTTTGAAAAAATTTGTGATACAAATTAAATCATTCTATATCTTCATCAGAAAAACAATCCTAAGATATCCTGCATTTCATTCTTATCCATCCAGTGTAACTCCCTCGCCGCTTACGTCTGTCATATTTTACGTCTTTCTTAATTTGTGCTATGTACATGTTCTTAGTCCTCCTCGCGGGATCTTCTCTTCAATTTTCCCTTCTATTATATTTATCACTAACCCATTGTGCCTCAAGGTGTGCAAAATTCATCTACAGGTTCATCCTTTAGTTCTTCCATTACATAGACTCATAACATTATTTCATATATTGTTTATCATTCAAAATAAACCAATGTCACCACGAAGTGTGTAAATACTACACTACCATAAAGTGTGAAAATCAAGATTTCTGTGATAAGCAATTAAAAGAAGGAAAAGCGTAAACTTTTATTTGAGTAAAATTTGATAAACTTAAAGTCTAACATTTTTTCCTGCTTAGGTTCCAAACTCAACGGAGCAGCTTCAGAGAGAGAGGGTTCAGAAGAGAAGCAGGTATATCTTTGAAGGGTTTATTTTGAGCTATAAAGGCCTCCAAAACTTCGACTTCTTAACCTTGTTGAGCCCATCTCAAATTCTTGGAAGGTAGTCGACATGAACTCGACTATACATATACTGGCCAAAATTACTTAAATAAAAAAATTATTTAATAGTACCATATTTTTTTATAAATAAATATGCAAGGACTAAAAAATATCCTTGACCCAACGTTAACGTAATAAAAATAACTTAGCCTCTGAAGAAGCTATATTTTTTCTATTTTACGGTTTCCATTTATCTACAGAATATAGTATATATTTATTTGCGGAATTTAATGTTATAAAATATCTGAAAAGTAGAAATATAAAAATAATGCAGAAATAATTAAGTTGGAGGGAATATGAATGGTGAATGAAGAAAGATTACTTCGGTACGGAAGAAATAATAGGAATAAGGTTAGATATGTGATATTAGGTTCAGGTGAACTTGAAAATATATTACATGAAGTGATAGTGCCTTGATAGGAAAAAAGAGGAAAAAGATAATGGGTTTAATTTGCGCGATGACTCAATATTTATGCTTCAAAGAATCATGCCACAGGCATAAAAAAGAAAGGCGTGACAAGGAAATAAGTACCATAATATTTTTTCAGTTTTAAAAGGCTACCTTTGGGGGGCATAATTATTTGAAAAAACGAGAAATGAGATGACAAAAATTAGCAAAGCCTCGGTTGTCGAGAAGGGGATTCAACACGATCAATTAGATTAGATTAGCGATTATTCATCTCATTGATAACTTGTGTATATTACTATCAGTTAGAAGACTGGAGAAATGGAGCGCGGTTACATAAATTGAATTCTAAAACTGAAAAGTACCGATATAATTATTTATATTAAGTATTAAGTAACAATACAATTATAAACGCGGCTAAACCTTTGAAGGTAAGAAGAAAATACTTAAAGAGGAAATAGGAATACTTGATAGAGCTACAGCATTGTTGTGACAGCAAAAGATCTGGAAATTGATTATCAATATGCTTTCAGTATGCACGATGCTCGTATATTTTATCGTAAATATAGCCTTTCCTTTTTCAAACCGCCTGTTTTATTGAATTTAAAAAATTATTATATCGATCTATTGAGAACGAATAAATTTCACGATTGCAATCTATTCTGATAATTAGAAAAAGTACTATTAAAAGAAAAAAATAATGATGTTCCAACTACTGTTGAAATTAACCACTTTATTCTTCCGGAGAGTTTCTATGAGGTGGAAGAAAATTGAATGGTTTTACGAATTTCCGGAATCACCACAATGGAGTGCGGAGGGCTGAATTGAAGGAAGGTACAAATCTAACCTACCTCATCAAGCGAAAAAATAAGGAAGTATCACATAAACTTAAGGCTTAACGATAAATTTAACATTTGAAAGACTGGTTAGGATATTTTTTACTCAAGCGGTGATTATCGATAGAGCATAAATATCATTGAGGTAGTATGGCATCGAAATAATAGGGATTTGTGATGATTTACTCAAATAGCTGAAAATTTCGGGGAATAAGGCTTTCTTGTCTGTTTAAAAACCAAAGCAAGAATTTTCATTGCAAGCCTTGAAGTTTGGTGTGAAACAATAACAGCGTCACGAGGAATATTATTTTCCACATAGGTCGATTGCGTCCAGACTATGATGTCTCAATGCTTGTGCGACCTTTACTTTAATTGATTTGGAAAAACCCTTCGATACTGTAGACTGGAAACTTATGCTTGAAACCATGAGTAAAATATGAATAGACCACAAAGACAGGAGGCTTATATTTCAGCTCAACCAAAACCTAAGCACTTAAATCAAAGTAAATAGATGTGGGAAAGAAGTAAAGATTAGAAAATTAGACAAGGATGTCAACTTTCGCCATATCTTTTTGACTTATTTATTGCAGAGGCTACGGTGGCAATGAAGGAGAAGACTTATGGCATAAAGATAAATGAAAGAAAGGTACACTTCATGAGGTTTACAGGTGATATTGCGACCCCGGTAGAATCAGCCAAAGATATGAATAGAATGCTCAAAATCCTGTCCATATCTTTAGCAGAATGGAAACTGAAAATAAACGTGAAGAAAATCAAAGCAAGATAGTTTCTAGAATCATGACAGAAATCTCTTATAAATTTAATCATAGTGGAATCAATGATAAACCAAATAGAATTCTGCTACCTTGAGAGCGTTATGACGAGAGATAATGAATGCACCTCTGCAGTGAAAAGAAGGATAGCTTTGGCAATGAAGGCTTATGAAACTTTTAAAAAATCTTATGACATAACAACACTTATAACATATGAAATTATAAATTGGAAAATATTTTCCAAAAACTTTTTTTCGAATAAATTGCTATACGAATGTGAAACTTGAACATTGAGAATTTTGGAGAATTCGCGGTTGGAGGTAATGGAAATATGGGTTTTGGAGAAGTATAGCAAGAGCGTGATGGACGAACAAGACAAGCAGCATAGAACTATTGACAGGTATTAAAGAGGATAGGAATTTAATTCAAGATGGAGAAAAGGAAAGTGAAATTTTTTGGACATGTTGTGTGGTATAAAAACTTCCTGGAAAATATAATGGTGGGAAAAATACTCGGGAAAAACGAAGAGGAAGGCCAAGAAAAAAGTTTCTGGATGACATACGAAGTACTATGAGAGTGACAACAAATAAGGATTTGTTAAGAAATCAATGGCTAGAGATATATGGCTGTAACACTAGGTTCCTTTAGAAGATAATAATGATACTAGGGAGAATTTTAAGCTTTCTTTTAGATTTATTATACTATATGGATTACAAAATCTTATGATAACTAACTCATATGGGGCCTATTGGAAAACTTTGCCTGATTTTATTTTCAATTATTTCGAAATTTTCAACAAATTAGTTAAATACATCGTCCAGCAAAAATAGTCAAACTCAATAAGTTGGAAAAAAGGACCGAAACATAAAAAATGATAAATTGATGCATATAAATGTTAATGGCTATAGGTAATACACATGAAAGGAGTAGGGCTATTTCTATGAAGTTAAACCATGATTAGTTTTACCTCTATTGCTCATTTTCCACTTACATTCCAACGGTTTCTCTGCAAATTACGTGCATGAAGTTCCATTTTGCTCTAGTCTGTATTTATCATTACCTTTTATAATATTCGCTCAAGGACCGTGAGCCTGGAAATACATGAACAACCCAGGGATTCGAGGTGTTTAACACACGCACTCGAAGATTGGAAAACACGAACAGGTCTCCAAATGAGAGCATGTAATGGTATTGAAAACGTATAAGTTTGTCGAGAGCAAATGATATCACTCAATTAACTATCGCACGCTCCGAGAGCTTTCAAACCCACGGCTGGTTGGACCATAAAATCAAAACGACACCATTTCGAGGCATGAACTGATATTGAAAACGCGTAAATGCGTGTGGAGGGTAAAAGGGAGGAAATTGATTTTCATCAATTAAATATCGTGCACCTCCCTCGTCTCATTCCTGCCCGCGATAGGTTCGTCCATAAAACAGAACGACAGCGATTTTTGGTTTCCTTTCCGGAAAGGGGGAAAACATTTTCTGCCAAAAAGGCCGAGGTGTGCGGTAGACGTTGGGGGAAGTGGAGGGAGAAGAGAGAGGGGAGGTGAGGTGAGGAATGGAATGGAAAGAGGGAACTTTTTCATTCCATTCCAGGGGAGAGGAGTTTGCGGTTGGAATAGTGGGGGGGCGCGCGAAAGGGGGCGGAGTGGGTTGGGTCTGTGGGAAGAATGGAGTGAGGGTCGGAAGTGTTGGCCGGCCCGAGGGGCGAGCTTCGATGAAGATAGAAAGGGAGTGGTCGGGGGTTGGTCGGTGAAGGGAAATGAGGTGTGCGCCGCCTCGATGGTTGATGGACGGTGGGAGGGAAAAAGGCTGATGGCAGCGCTCTGTGGTTGAATGCTCAAGGTCTCGAACCAAAAAAGAGAGAGAGGGTGGAGCGACTGCTGGGAAAGGAGTTGAAAAGAAAATAAATATGCATAAAGAGGAAGCGGACGAAGACTGAAATGGAATTGAAAAATACCCGAAAGGTGTAAATGCCGACGTACTCAAGAAAGAAAATGTGCGAGTATATCCATCATAATGCCATCACAGTGCTTATAACAATTTTTCCCGAAAATGTTCGGGTCTTATCTCACTAAATTGACTTAACGATTTAGATTCCTCCGCTAGGTAAATTGCCAACCGAGTTCGGGAAAAGTATGGGGAACTAAATAAAAAGAGTTACATGTATGGAATCGTTTAATTTTCTTCAAAGATTACTATTATGGAAAATTGTTCGTGAGAAGAGTGAACTTTCTAATTGCAGTCGCAGATTATAGTTTCCTTATTTTATCCTGTTGGGAAAATTAGATTATGTATATACGAGGGTCATCCGGAAAGTAGTACCCGTTCGTGCCGCATGAAGTGCTGACGACGCGAGTAGCCGCTGGACGAGGTCAGATAGCTTCAGTGGCTTGTCTGCCTTCTCTGAGCCAAGTTGCGTGACGCTAGCATTGCCTGTGTTGTTTCTGTGATTGTTTACAATGTTTAAAAAAATTGAGAACGCCGCCAGTTGTGAAGTGAGGGCAGTGATTAAATTCCTCAATGCAAGAAACGTTCGCCCATGTGATATTCATCGCCAATTAAAGGAGGTGTATGGAGACAATGTAATGGACGAGTCGTCTGTTCGGCGGTGGTGTCGCAACTTCAACATGGGGAGGGGGAACACACACGACGATGAGCGTTCGGGGAGACCGTCTGTCATTACAGACCAACTGGTGAGCTCATTTGACGAATTCGTGAGGAACGATCGGCGCGTCACAATTGATGACATCTGTGAGCATTTTCCCAATGTTTCTCGAACAATTGTTCATGAAATTGTTAAACACCATCTGCATTATGCAAAAATTTGTGCAAGATGGGTCCCTCGCGTATCTCAATGAGCTGGCGGCGAAGGACTATGCAGCAGGAATACAGAAACTTGTCACACGTTATGACAAATGCCTTAATTTGCTTGGAGATTATGTTGAGAAGTAGTTTAAAGTATCCTCTTTCAAATAAAATTTTTTATGTTTGTTAATATTTACTTTTGTGTCTTTATTTCACGAACGGGTACTACTTTCCGGATGACCCTCGTATTAAATCCTATTAATTCCTGGAGAGTCAGAAGTAAAATCAGCAGATGCGAAAGTTATTGAAAACCAGATAAAATGGAGGAACAGGCCGCGAGTAGACTTGCCAAATGGAAATAAACCAGCGACGATCCATAATTAGAAATTTTGTCAACTATGGCTATTTTTTTACTATATCCAGCATATGGCGAGGAAGGAAAAAATTCTAATCAATTTCCCATGGGGCACTACCCTCCTCCTGGCAAACAATGAATTGAACCGAATATGTTTTCCTTATAGTACCTGAGCAAATCGGGCGCTTCCTAATACTTGGAGGGCTCAGGGTTCACATCCAGGCAAAAAAGAATTCTAGCTGGCCTTACTGGCAGCATTATTGTTAGAAACAAACTTCACTGAAAATCCTCAGGTGTCGCAGAGAGGGAAAACTATCACAAGGACCCGCAGACCTATTATCACACGGTTGCTTCCCCCATAAAATCAAAACCATATCATTTTGACGCATGCCCCGCCACCCTGAACGCGTGCATTTCGCAAGCACTGCACCAAGTGAGCACCCGGCCAAATATAGCAAAAGGATATATGATTTGGAGACTGTAGCTGGTTACTTAATCGTTTGTATCGTAAAAGAGGATTACATTACATCCGACACGGATCCGTATCGGTACGGAGCTGGGTCAGGACGGAGTGTGAGGTAGTCGGCATGGTGGATGCCATTGGCACCCGGCGGTAGGGAGAAAGGACGCGGGGCATTGGACGGGAGAACAAAGGGGAACGTGCTCAGCGGCGGTCATACCGTATCGGAGTGAAAGAGGTGGAAAACAAGAGCGAACGGGGATATATCCTGTAAACATGAATGCGCCGCAGGAAGCCCTAAAAGGGATGACCGGAGTGGGTGGTTTTCGAGTGATGGACGAAGGCTGGGGAGACAAGAGGAGGGCAAAGAACGATGTGCAGATATGCAGAACGATATTAAAAATGAGGTTTACATTTATTCTCTCCACCGGGTGAGCGAGAGATTATTTTATTTTATCTATATCCGGCAAACGGTGCTTGATTGAAACTGCGTCAATCTCACGTGTGCGGGTCAAAAAAAAAGATTAATACTTCTATTTGAAATGAGTAGACTGCCTATGTAATTGGGTGTAATGAAGAATATGGTCGCTTCAAGTACATTCTCATGTTTCGCAACGCTGTTTTTACCAAAATTTCCGTGTTTTCAACAACAGCAAAAGTGAACGGATCGTGATCAAATAATCGATGTTAATTGCTCGAGAAACGGCGATGATGATTTTAAATTCGAGCATAACGAGAGCCTAACAAAATTCTAGTTTTTGCCCATCAATTTCCGATTTTCTGTTTCCGTTGGATGGGTATATTGCACTTTCGAATGCTTGTTGTCTGAAAAAAATTACTATTCAGTAGCGTCTAGAGGAATGCATTTAAAGGGCATTACTTTATTTGAGTTCTGAGCATGTTACATAACTGCATCAAGGTATGCCAAGAACAACGGAGCACAGGAAAAATGGGCAAATGCGTAAGATTTTAATGGGTAATTGAACATTTAAGTTTTTCCATTAATTATCGAAGTAACCAGTCACTTGGTTCATCGCGTTCTTAATTTCTAATCAATAATCACGATATAAATAGCATGAATATATCGTTAACCAACGCGCATTTCGGAAAAGATGGAAACGTACTGACAGAGAAATTGCAAAAAATATCTAGGGGTACATTTTTTTCTGTCCATAAGGCAACTGCAATTCACGTTCGAAGGTAATGAAGCTCTTCTACTCAGGAATTTAAAATCATTCACAGCAAATACATATAGAAGAGCCGTATGGTCCTTTTATTCTTTTCCTATAACCTATATGCCTGTGAATCAAGATCATTTTTACTTTTAGTTTTTTAATTCTACTTTCTCAGTAAGCCTTTAATATGCATACGTATAAAGGATATCATGATCAAAATTTCTCTTTTTAGGCATTTAAAAAATTTAGTTATTGCAACGAAATAAAAATTAATTATTGAATCAATATAATTCCAATTATTTCAAATATGTAATTGGGAAGATGAAAACTGTTCTAGTTTCTGCATATGAAAAGTAGTTAACTTAAATATATTTGAAAGTAGGACTCATTGACAAATACTTTGAAAATGTGTGGTCGGGTGTGGGGCATTCATATGGAGGCAGGAAAAATTAGCTTACAGAAAAATGGAGTGGTTTAGTGTGATTTACATATTTGTCTTTTTCGATAGTATTATTAACAGTGTACCTTTATTTGTGGGCAACATCTCATTGCGTCTATTTCATTCGCTATTTTTCAAGACAATTTATATTGTTCTTTTTTATTCAAGATTTTTTACATTCTTTCTTATTTATTTATTATTTATTATAAATATCTATACATTTTTAGAGAAAACTACCACTTTTTCACGTAAATAGTTAATTAATAAATATTCTGATTAGGATGCGCCTATTGAAATAAAATAATTTCCACACTAAATAAAAACTTTCAGATGCTATCACTCTGCTTTGCGTTCCATAAACAGCCATGATGTTGGAAAATGATATTGCGTTAAAAAAATTAATTAACCCTTAAAATATTTGTGTATGTCTATATACACTACTTTCATCAAGTTTTCATCGGCCTATTTACAAATTCAAAGAAACTGCGAGAGATAGCCGCGGCAGTAAGTTTTAACTGAGTTACCCACTAATGTGAGTTGCATTTATATTATATTCACCGAGTTCCAATACAGTATAAGAAAGGTAATATGAAGTGAAAACTATTGGATTACATGCTCCAAAAATGTTTTAACTTTTGTCAGTGGCTACGGATTAAATTATACACAAAGCTGATAAAATTCTATCGTGAAGAAAATTTCATAATTTGGAGTGAAATGAGGAATAAAGTGGAGATTTGTATTTGTAGTTCCGTAGTCCCCTGAGAAAGTTTGAAAAAATTGATTTAAATACCAAAGAAAAGCTGTAAAATTGATCGCGAGATCTTTTGTTAAAATATTTTGGTGCTAGAACTAATTGGTAAACATTATACTAAATGGCTGGTGACATTTTTTTATAAAAATTAATTTTGATGGGTCAAAATTGTATCAAGAGATTTTCATTTAACTGTCAACTGCCAAACGGAAGTAAGCCGGGAAAATATTCGAGGGTGTATAATCTCCATTACATTTTTTTCGGGAAAAGGAGTTGAAAAATATGTACCCAAACCTTGCCAATAGATTAAACAATTATTAAACGCATTACTAAAGGTTTTAGTGGAATTAAAATTGAAATCGGGAAAGAGGAATTATTGTGCCCAAAAGCAAAATAATGTTAAATCATCGCAAAATACAATATTTGCAATGATTGATCGTTTGGATTAGAAAAATAAGTATCAAGTAACAAGGAGATATAAAAGAGTGTATTTCACAATAGTGTGGTTGTGTATTGAAAAAATAAAAGTTGAATATGCATTTATCTTGTGTCCTAACATTTAACTGGAACATGAAACCTTTCGTTGGACTGTAAAATTTAAAGCAGAAAAACCAACAAGAACTACTGCTGGTGGTGGGATGGCTGTTGATGGTTCCAAAAAACACTAGTTTATGGAAAAAATAACAGTGCCATTCACTCTGGATCAACTTGCTCACGCAAAACTCCCCGGTGTGGAAATACTAGGGCACGTATGAAGGGAAATTGTCGGAATTCCAGAGTAAAACGAAGCGTTTATTCAAGCGAAATTTTAGGAATGACTAGATATTCATCTCACGGAATACACGACCAAATGATTCACCTTCGAGCAAGGGAATCGTCAAAAAGTACAGTTGTCCGAGGGAAATATGACAATGAATGAGAGGAAAGGATTCCTGGATGCGTTTGAAGATTTACCAACAGAAATGGGAACAGACACTAAATTGGTAGTAGGGGGAATGGAAATTATGCGGCCATTATGATGAGTATGGGATTTCATCAATATAATTCAGTCAAATTAGGGATATTTCGTATGAAATATACAGTCCCTATTTCCTTCCGTATTCCATATCCTTAAAGTAGATAGAAAAAGTAAAATATCCTCGCCTTTTCGTTTCTGAACTCTGATTCTAGTAGACCGGAATCATGTCAATTTGATTCATTGGCAAAAATCCAAGATTAATGGCGATGTAAGCCTGCATGCATAGGTATATCAAGGGTCACCGAACTTATATTAATTTTATAATTTGGTTTAATTTCATGCAAGGAAAAGAGTTTCACAAGGCCTTTACAGTTATCAATCCTGAAGGTTTGTGGGATGCATGAGGCTGGAGCTCACCTTGTACTTAATGCCAACGGCGTGTGAAATTCACACATCCGGATAGGGGGTAGTTCCTTTCCCTTGGCCCCTTTTGGTTTCCCTGGAAGGCCTGGTACTCGAAAAATCACACAAAGTGCTCAGAGACATAACCTGGCATCCGACCAGGGTCCTTCAGTCAATAGTCCACTACTATTACCCCTGGAGTATCATGTCCCTCTAAGTTTCACAAAACTTTATTGCAGAAAATTTCAACTTGTTAAGTTTACAAGTTATGCTATTAGAGGTAAAATTAGAGTTTTATATATATATATATATATATATATATATATATATATATATATATATATATATATATAAACCTTTAAATTTTGACATCAAAAAACATAAATTACACAAAAAGATTTCAAGTTTCTTTTTTTATCATGTCCGACTTAGTAAACGTAATTCCCACTTAAGGTTTCTTATATAATGGGAATAATTCTTGTCAAAATTCTTCCTTGTCATTTGCTTAAAAACTATAAGATTGACAAAAATTACTTTAACGTTATTTCTATATAGTTTACTATGCAATTCGCAATTGACTTGTTGAGGTTCTTTTAAATTAAATTTATGTATTTTTACTTCATTAGCTTTCCATCAATATAGCTTTTGGTACTTACCCTCTCTCCGTAATAGTGACTGAATTCTAATAATACTAATAATAGGCGGGTTTTTCCAAAAGTATAGATACTGTGAATTATGCTGAACTTACATTTTTCTCGGTTCGACTTCATAGTTTGTTGTAAAATTTCTGACTCTTACACTGTCGGCGACATTTTTCAAAGAACTTAATTCACACTATCAAAATGTATTCCAGTGGCGATAATTGCATGTGTATTAACTGTGGTTCCCCAGGGCGGGGACGAATCACATGGTCCGTTGCCTCAAATTATCCCTTTTGTTCAATCGGTTATGTTTAGGGCTTACACAGAGCTTTGGTATGGCCATAACACTTACGGCTAAATGGGGAAAAACGAGGGGTAGCGAGTTTGGGAACTCTCCCTCATCTACCTACTGGAGTAAAAATCCCATACTTTGGACTGCCCAATCCCAGGAGTTGATAATATGAGACTAACCCTCCACCGTCCAAACTTCAGCTCTAAAGTCACCAGAGGGTGTCAACGGAAGGACAAAGGGGAGGTATTCTTAATTAGGGTTTGATGGGAATTGTGCTGCTTTCCAAACTCTGTATTGGCTTTTGGAGCCATTTATCAGTCTAAAACTGTTTATCCTTTACAACAATTATATTTTGGTATCGTGGCTATCCAACATTTATTTTCATTTTCAATTTTATTCTCAAAAAAGGGAAGACCTTTAACATCGAATAATACCACGTAGGGCTCAGGTTAAACGGATTAATGTTGAATTCTAACAGTTTTGAAAATTGAGAACAATAACATGTATATACTCCATTCTATTTGCGACACCAAAATATTTTTAGTATTGAGTTTATCCTAAACTGAGCCAATTAAAAAGCATGTCCAAATATTACACTCATTGAATTAGTCTTCAGCCGTTAAATAAAACTGTGAATGGAGGGTTTAAATACATTCCAATCGAAGGGCAGTACTGCTTTATGGCAATTAAAAGATTTATCCTAGTATTTTGGTTATCCAGGTTAGTTGACATGATATGATTGCCATATCGCATTGAAAAACTCAAATCAACGCATTCCTAATGCGTTAAAAAATTGGTGATGGTAGTTTATGCGATGGTTCATCTCTCTGAGATGAATCATTAGAGAAAATCTGAAACGCTTTCTGAAGTTTTTTTCCACGCCAAATAATTAGAAATCTGAGTTTTCGTATTGTTTATTGAAAATTGAGTTGAAATAATCATCACAATTGCCTTCTCAGACATAAAATTAAGCACGTGGCAAGGTTAATGTGTATATAAATTAGTTATTTTATCGTGTCAAGAATAGATGTTCAAAAATAATACATCCAACAGTAAAAACTTGTATTCTAAATAGCGAAATTTAGTGAGGATGAATTTTCACTATTGGAAATTTTTAAATGAAAATACAATGAAACCACATAATAAACCGAGAGGGTATTAATTAACTGAAGTTTTTTATGAGTTCATTTAATATTTGAATGTACTCAAATCAGTCTAATCACCGATCTCTTACGTTTTGTGCATCTATTAATGGTCATATATAGTGGACTCCCAATTTGGAAACGAAAATTAGAGAAAAGAGAGATACAAAACTAAAGGCACTAAGAAATCGACCAGATAATCATTTATCTATATAACATATATGTACAAAAGAGGGAGAAAAATTGATGCATAAAAATTATGCATTGTGTAGAGGGGAACAAAAATATAGCCCTCTTTCTTACACATCAATATTTGATTGAGATTTCTATTTCATTTTTCATTGGATAGAGCCAATTCTATTTATCTCTTTCTTTCAATTTCATTTACTTCTGCCGAATTATCTCTCCGAAGGACCTTTATAATTGTAATTTGATTATTCAACTATCTTTAAATTTCAGATCAGCATTTTGGTTGGATAAATTTCAAGAAGGAGCAGAAGATACGATCGGAAACAGGGTCGATGGTACAGCTTTAATTTATTTTACATAAAATAAAAATCCGAAACGAAAAGTCAATTGAAAAGTGACAAAGGAGATTTATAAATTTTAGTTAATTATTTTATTAATTTCGCCAGGAGAGGCTTATATCATTGCATCAATAAAACATGCTCTCGAAGCATTTTGAGAGGTTCTTCTTCAATAAAGCAAGTTTCACGGAGTTTATAGGCAAGTCTAAGAAATAAAGAAGATCGGCGAAGAAGAATGCTGAAAAATGTTCATTTCGATGAAAAAGAAAAAGAGAAAATAGGATTTTTTTGCGTTTGGACAGAAGAGATGGGATAAACGGACTGAGGGATTGGCATGGACTGCGTTCGAGAAGCAGAAGGGATTTGGAAAGAGATAGAATAGGAGCAGGGGCTAAGGAGGAAAGAAGGAGAAGAGGGTTTACGAGAGTTAACGGGAGGCATACAAGAGAAAGGGAAATTGAAATGGAATAGGCTGAGAGAGAGAGAGGAAACTCTAAGAGGAGAGACGAAAGTATCAGATATAAAAGACGAAGAGAACTCATGTGGATGAAAGGATGTAATCGGTGTACCCACATTATTGCACTGAATGTGAACTCAATGAATAGAATGGGTGATACTGATCACCAAAGCTTTGGTAGTTAAGAAAATATTCGTGAAAATATAAAAGTAAATTATGACTCATACTTCATTTACTGGAGATGAATATAACCAAAACTTTTCGGGAACCCATTGGAGCTAAATTAGTCAAAACAATTTACGGAAATTTGCAAAAAGTGCTGTATATAATGAAATAAAAGTGATCATCCAACTATCTTAGTAAGATAAAAACGTTTTTCATCAAATAGTTAAAAACCAAATGAATAATGAAATGGAAACCATGATGATGATTTTCTGCACAGACAGGAGATGGCGAAGAGGGCAAAATTAGGGAAACCTTTAACCTAAGACGAAACGAAAATGTCAAGTAACGTGGAGGAAATCAGTTTAAATTGAAGAGTTATGACTACTTATCCACGGCCAATGACGAAATAACTTATCATGTTTTATCTCGCGACGAAAATTTTACGTTATGATGCAAACCACACATTTTTGATAAATCGTAGTATTTCTGAAAACTCGAGTACAATAGTGATGTTATTTATTATAAAAGGATCACATTTTTTCTAAAAATTAGTGGGTCTGAAGAATATTGAATGATAACTGGGAAAGTCCAATCGATTTCAACATCTCTAATTTGAATTGATTGACTTCGAAATTCGAAACACCGAGAAGGTTTGCAGTAAACTTTGCCGTCTACCTCCATTTGTGAAACGAGATTTAATCAAGAGTAAAGCGTGAACTGAGAAACACCCATTGATATTTTTAAAAGAAGGAAACAGTTAAAGTGTACCTAGATGAACCACATATTTTATACTCACACTTTTGTGCGAAATAATTTGTCTTTTAACTGTCACAATACATATAAGTGTTTAAACCAATCAAAGAATTGCCACTGCAATGAAATAGACAGACTCTTAGCTTCCTCTTCTCTCTTAATTCATTCTTGTAGATGGATTAGGAAAAATATATAAGGAAGCGATCTCTTCTTGGCTAAACCATTTGAATTTTTTCTGGAAGGTTCGATAGGAATTTAGTTCAGGTCAGTTAGTACTTAAGGACATGATGATTAATGACGGCAAAGTCAAAATGTTTTGCAATTTAACAGAATGCGGAATTTTCTCTAATATTTTGGAAGATAAACAAATTTTCTTGGAAGTAACATATTGACAAGAAATACTTGGTCACTCCATTCCCCATGAAACTAGATTAAGATTATAGGACTTTGAAGTGTACATAGGCATGGAGAGGAATTTTGAACGTACATTGGACAGAGAGGTAGGTTAAAGGTGAAGTTTAAAATGAAATGGGAGAAGTGCGGAATTTAATGGATTAGATATGAGGAAGATAAGAAAAGTGGTTGGAAGAAATATCGAAAGTGAGGTTCTAAAGACCATAAGAGGAATGGGATAAGAGGGATAGTGGTAGGAAGTGAATAGGTTTTTGAAAGTGCATCAAAGCTGGTAGAAATTGCACACAGCTGAATAATTATTTAGGAAAAAAAGAGGAAGGACACGTACACTACACGGAATATGTAGATCCTTTCAAATATGCAGATCATCTTGAATTAAATTAAAATTACGTTCAAATAAAATGGCAAAATTTATTACAAAATTTAAAATTGTAATTGATTCTCTCAGCCTTAAATTTGTGGAACGCCATACTATCAATAATTTGTATAAAATTCTAAGCTACGCTCTACAAGCTGGTGAAGTTTTCAAAACCTAATATATCTTATTCTATCTTTCTAGCTATTTATATTTTAAGTAACTAAACATGATGATTATAGTTCATACCCTTGTACCTGTGCTATTCGTTTTGCTTTGAATATGTAAACAAAATTTCATGTAATCGTAGTTTGAGCTTGGATTATATGTTTACTATCTCCACGTTCACCTCGGAGAAATCAATACAATAACGGCATTATGCGTCCTTTCGCATGCTAACTCCTTGGCGATAAATTTCTCTTATCTTCTCCTTCTCCTTAGGCTAAGAGTACCAAGTGCTTGATTTATGGCACTGTTCTCCTTTGATTATGAAATAAGCGGAAGGGATTCAAGAGCAAAATGTGAGTCGTAAAGGAGGAATGGAGGGTTGGGAGGGAAAATGCGAAAACCGTAGCCTGAGTACTGCCAGTCAAGCACGCGAGCCTCAAGGTTGTTCAGTACTTGCATCGAAATTCTAGGGAAATTTGCCAGTGGTCGAAAGAGCTGGAGTGAAAAGGTCACGCATCATATTGCGCTTAAATGACCAATACGTTTAATTAATCGTAATTTTAATTTAGCTAATAATACACACGGAAAAAGTTTTGGAACGGAGCTCTAAATAATTACCAGATTAAAATTCTATTAATGTTTCAAAAACCTTGCTCACTATTTAACTTAATTTATTACCCATTTGCAGGAAGCTAAGCTAGGAAATGAACGATCTTAGTTTTAATGCTATTCATTCAAACATCTGACATTCAGACAGCTTGCATTACGCAGAAAAAATGCTCATTTCCAGATTTTCTAAGGTATAAGTTCTCCATTTGAACTCACATGGTTTCGGGTGGGCGAATTTTATGAACGCAACCATGCGAAGGAAATATGGAATATTATGAAGCTTGAGTAACAATAGTTCGTCACCAAAAGTGGATCTGTAAAATGTATGAGCAAAAAAAGCGAGGAAAACCAATGCAGAAACACTTTGATTTGATCGTAGAGTGGGAATGATGTACTTGAGTGATATACAATACGCACTCAGAGGGCCGAAAAATCGAAGTGATATGGGATTGAGCAAAGAGGCAGGGTCTATGGGATGGATGAACCGTACGAAAAATATTACGCGGGCTATTCCTGGAGAGTTTTGAATTAGACACAGAACTACTTCTAGAAGATATGCTGGGAGGCATGTATAGTGTATGTAGGCAATGTTGTGTTTAGGTATTTATAGTTAGGAAGAGAGCAGGAAAAACAAGGAAAAATCGATGGGTCGTTACTAAGCTACTTTCCAACGAGAGGCTCTTAGAATAACGATTCATTTCTCTTGAAATACCCTTCATACTGCTTCCAGTTTAGGACAGAAATACCTCATGATAAGACCACCTCTACCGAGAATATTACCCGTGACCTACGTGTAACATGATAGAAATTTTAACGATGAGCTATGAGTGTCACAAAAAAATTTAGAAAGCATCCAAAACGAAATAAACGGGATACCGAGAAAGTTTTATGGCTAGGGATTCCTTTAGAGAGAATATAAGGGAGCCATGGAACGCTAAAAATAATTTAATACTGACTATACATATCAGTAGCACTACTATGTAAGACAGTTAGGTACATGCCATACTATAAAATGGAGGCCATAGGTTCTATATGGGTAGAGGGCGAAATATGATGGCGTTAGCGATCCACATCCACTTTGCGCGGCATCTCCCTATGCGGTTGATACTAAAAAGGAGAGGGATTCCTCCTGAAATGTAGGAGAATGGAAGAAAAAGGGTCCCAAATCGCCGGCCGCAAATATGGCTGGGTATTTCTTGAGCTCTCTCTCCCTCTCATCTTTTTTCTAATTCCCGCATTGAAAGAACAAGTGTTGGAACTTGGGAGGGTGTGGTGGGAGAGTTGGGGGAGGGACGAAGCGAAGAGCATGGGGGAGTGAGTGGTGGAACACGGACGCACGCCTCGACCACCAGCCGTCCGATCGCCTCATTTCATCGAGGAACTCCCAACACTTTCCATTATTAATGGGGAAGAGAGGGGCGTATCGAGCGGGGAACGAGTTGGAAGGCGGGGGTAGAAGGGGTGGCGGGGCGGGAAGAAGAGAAGGGAGAGGGATAGAGCGGGTGCCGAGGGGGTGGGAAAATTGAGAGGGGTATGTATCGAGACGGCGGTGGAGGAGGGGAAGGGGTGTACTGCAAAGTGAGCGGGGGAAGGGGAAGGAAAAAAAAAGTAAGAGGAGAATGCGGAAGAGGAATCCAATAGCGAGGAAATGGGGTGGGGGATATTTAGGGTGGGGTCGAGGAGGGGGGCGAAATTGGGAAGTGAATCGAGAGAACCGAAAAAGGCAATATGAAACGGGGTAGGGGCACAGGTGGGAGGTCCTGGGGGAGGGCAGAGGGTGCGTGGGCTAGGTTCAGCCCGAGGGTTTCGCCGGGACGTGCGGGAGAGGGTTTGGGAAAGGGTGCAAGAAAGGTATGGAGGAAAGGAAGGTATGGGTCACGGGGGCTTGTAACACGAAAGGAGAAAGATTGAAAAGGAGAGGGGAAACAAAGAGAGGTCGGAAACTAGGGAAGGGAGAGGGGAAAAAGGTGAGGAAGAGAAGGTTTGCTGGGACGATATGAGAGATATACGAGAGACCATTGGGACATTCGAAAAAAAATCGACGTAATTTTTCATGCCCCCACAGCGCATCATTTTTTATCCTCCGACGGATGAGGTTCTGGGGACTCCTTGTTTCCTTGTGGTTTACGGTCCTGGGGAAGGGGAGGAATTTGAGGAGGGGCGGATTGGTGTTGGGGAGAGAAGTTTGCGATTGGACAAAGTGTAGGTTTTGTACTTCATTTCTCGCCGCCTCTCCCTTCGGCCCCCGATTTCTGATGGTTCCTCGGAGAACACCTTTCCATTGGAGAGGCTCGCCCATTGCAGAGGTGATATATGAATTAGAATACCAAGGTAATGGGCGAGGATAGACCGGGTATGATGTGGGTCGAGGGGGAGAAGGGTCTGACAATGGAAAACAAACAGAAACAAGGGAAATCGCCCGAGGAGGATGGCAGTGCTGTTTGATTGAGCCGCGAGAAGGACTTGCTCCTTTTAATGCGGTGAGGAGAAAGAAAGAAATTGCGCAAAATACGATGAGATTCAAGCCCTCATTATTTGCGTTGCATGCTAATTTTCCGTATAAAACGCGTCAAAGATATACGTGGCAGGGCTTGTTGAGAATAAAAACGGGTTGAGGAAAGAGAGCGATATGAGGGAGCGGTGAGGAAATGATAGCAGAAAGGGGGTGGGTGGGACGATTGGGCACGGATGCCTGTCCCAGTTTGTATTTTGTAATGAAAAATTGTGATTGTCGGGACGTGGCATGTGGGGATAAAATTAATGCCCTCTGAATTTTTTAAGAGTGGTCATAATGGAGTCGGGACGACGTTCGATAAAAAAGGGCTGAATCATGAAATTCACATAAAGCCATTAAATGATAGAAGCACAAAATTCAAATTCATTCATTCTCATTTAAATAATTTATTTTAAAACTTGCCCGCTGGGTGTCGTCAACTGCGATTTATTAGAGACCGCTTATTTGGCGTCGGAATGTGTCGTATATTGATTGTCGTGTTGCAAAACCCCGCGAAAACAAGAGAGAAAGAGACATTAAAATTAATTTCAAATGCGGGGGCATGAGAACTTTTATCATTGCATTGAAGAATACATAGAGTTCTTGTTCACTATTTAATTTTAATGGAAATCTTACCTTGACGACACGATAACGTTCTTGCAGTTTGAATATGAGCTTTTGGAACATACATTTTCACTAAGTTTAATGTTATTCATAATCAAAGAAACTTAATTACACTGCTTTATTCCGTATTGCCCCATTTTTTCCTACAATGATATATTAATACATTGGTTCATAAATGTTAGTTTACTGAGACTACAATGTTCCTCGTCTTGAGCGTCCCTGCGATCCCATTTATTTAAAATTTTCGTCATTTGTTCCTTCCTCTCATAGCATCTTCTCTTCTCTTGTATTCAAAGATGGAACTATCGTCCGTTCTCACAACTCAATTGAATCAAAGAATTTATATTTACGTCATGATACTCTCTCCTGATATAAATAAACTTCATGAAGAATGAATGCTACAAATGATGTTTTTTCATTTTATTAGAATATTTTTGAAATATTATCATAAGTGATTTGAGGATAAGTTTTGTACTTTTATAAAACTAAGTTTCAATTTATTTTTTTACTCAGAAATAATTTTTTACCTGAACACTTTTTCGGATTTTCTTCATGAGCCGTTCTCTTAAACCAGATATTCTTTGACTTTTTCGATGCCAGCCACGAGGATAAAAACGTTTAAGCCGAAGGTAAAGGTCCATTTTTGGCGTCATATTGGAATTCAGCACTAAATGCCTCACATTTGTCGGTGCCCATAAACAGCGAATACCAACGAAAATTAATCTTATTCTAGGGAAAAAGTTTGCAGTGCGCGTAATGGTTTGGTCTTTCAAACACACACACATAAAAATATGCTAGAACAGCTTGAATGGAGTTTCAGGTAAATGCGCAATGGAGTACCTAGAGCCAAACGAGTAAATGCAGGTCTCTCAAAACACACTTAGTGCGGTCTAATTTAGCTTATTCTCGTCTGCTGCCGCAAAGCCGTTCCATGGGTCTACGGGTTAACCACATTACCGCTCATATTCTCCGTCCTTATTCATTTGCTTGGTACATATTACTAACAATTCCCAAACGTCGCAAACCCCGTCGCAAATTTCAGTTTATGACTTTCATGACCGAACGAATAGAAATCCCAAGGCTGGATGGACTCCAAGCCATTTTAAAAAGAGTGCTGCTCATATATGCTATTCGATTAAAAGCAGATTTCATGCTATTTCAGTGTAAATCAAGACAAAAAGAACACACTAAAATAAGACAGTTCATTCCAAATCCAGGTTTTGAAATATTGCACCTACTGGTAATTTCAGTATATATTAATCACGAAGCGATTATAACAATGCGTCATTTGAATGTAAAAATGGTTTTTGGGCATTTACACGCTATCAAGGTGAAATATGCGTTATCAAAGTAAGGCGTGATATTCTTCATTGTGGGTTGTGAAAAATTGATCCTAGGAAAAAAATACTTTTCTACGATCGAGAGGACACTCTCCAAAGGTTTTATCATCAATTCTAAACATGCACTTCTGGAAGTAGGAATCGATTACCACTTTGTCCTTCCCGTTATGAATTAGGTTTTCGAAAATCAGGATTTTTCGTGCAAACGATGACCTATAATGACGCTACAAAGAACACTTTGTCGCGAGAAATTTGTTAAAGCTTCCTCTCCATCTCATCGTTCCTTTTTTTTGACTGAAAAGGTTGGACCATTAATCTTCGATGCGATCACCGGAGGAGTGAAGAAAAGTGGGACGGGGACATTTTCCCATCACCTTATTCTTCCCAATTTCCCAGCACATAAAATCTAGCCATTTTGCATTTTCCACAAAAGCGCACAGAAAGCATATTATAAGTATGTGTACATACGCACACACGTATGTGTGTACGTGTACTTTTATATATATAAATATATATATATATATATACATACATATACATATATATATATATATATATATATATATATATATATATATATATATATATATATATATATATATATATATATATATATATATATACAGGGTTCGTCCGGAAAATAAGTGTACTGAGCTCAGGGAAAAAATTTATTACACTTTTATATATCTTAAGCTAATATTCCTCAAAATAGGACCCTTGTGAGTCGATACAATTGTTCCAGCGGCGTTCCCATTCCTGGAACGCTCCCGCGAAGGCATCATCGGGAACCTCTCGAAGACTCGTCGTCGACCTCTTCTCTGCCCTACACGAACATCTTGTGCCACCGAAAGATCATGTTTCTGGACATGGCCGACTCCCCGTAAGCCTGGTTAATCATACCGACAGTTTCGGTAGACGATTTCCCAAGCTTTACCGCAAATTTGATGGAATAACGCTGCTCCAAAAACTTCGGCATCGCGTTACGTGACGTGGGTCGAGCGTGGAGGTTCGCGTTAACAGAGCTCCTCACTACACCACAGCTCAGAGCCGAACGGCTTTTTCAGCGTCGCTTGCCAACATACCCCCCTCCAATTGCAGCCCGACAAAGCGGTGCTGGGCGCGCCTGGAGCGGCGCGCCCAGCCCAGGAGTCAGTACACTTATTTTCCGGACGAACCCTGTATATATATATATATATATATATATATATATATATATATATATATATATATATATATATATATATACATATATACACGTATCCATCACTTCACACAAACACACATGTAATGTATGGGGGAAGAGAAAGAGGAAAAGGAAAGGAAATGGAGGTAGGTAGAAAGTATGGAATTTGAAGAAGGGGTTCATTCTATCGATGGGTCAGATCGTCATGGGCGAGGCTAAAAAGTGTATTAGTGTTAAATTTGCATCGATCCAAAACCTACCTTAAAAAGTAGAGTATCATTTATTGCTAACCATAATTAGATTTAATTATATTAATATCTTTACTATTTGGTAGCCTACCGTTTAAAGCAGGTTTCAAATGGACACAAATTTAACATCCTTACATTTTTAACCTCGCCCAAGAATAAAAATTTATATATATATATATATAGTTATTTATAAATTTTTATTAAATATACATACATATGCATACACACATACACTCACTCACACACACACACACGCACGCACGCGCGCACACACACACACACAAACACACACACACACACACACACACACACACACACACACACACACACACACACACACACACACACACACACACACAGAGGCACATAAGGCAGCTAATTGTTCGAAAAACCGGACTGAACTACAGGAGGAAATGCGAACAGAAAATGAAATGCTAAGGTCGTACAATTAAACCTGAACCACTGCGCTGTGGCCCAAGATCTGCTATTTCAAACCTTGGTCGAAGAAAAGGCAGACATTGCCATCATCAGCGAAGTGTATAAGGACCCGAACACGGCAAACTGGGTATCGGACTCCAAGGGTACAGCAGCCGTTTGGGTGAGTGGAAGACTCCACATATCTAGTCGAGCTGCAACTCACGTTAGCGGCTTCACGTGGGTGGAAGTGTCGGGCATGCGTATCTATAGCTGCTATTCCCCACCTAGTGATGATTTCGAGGAGTTCGCGAGATTACTTGAAAACATTGGTGCCAGTGCTCGGTCATCCAGACTACCACTGGTTATAGCGGGAGACTTCAACGCATGGGCGACAGAGTGGGGTAGTAAAAAGACTAATGCCAGAGGTCGAGCGTTACTTGAAGCTGTTGCAACGCTTGAGCTAGAGCTCGCGAACACAGGGGCAGCAGCTACGTATATGAAGGCTGGCAGGTCGTCCATAGTCGATCTCACCTTCATCGACCCCAGGTTGATGGGGGCAGGTTTCAGTTGGACAGTCAGCGACCATATTACAGGAAGTGACCACCAGGCCCTCCTGTTCACACTAAAAAAAGGCGGTGAAATAGTTAGAAGGGAGACGAAAGCACGGAGAAAGTGGGATACTAACTCTTTCGACCACGAAGTTTTCCTTTCCATACTCGGAGAACACGAAAGCAGTGGCACTGCAGGGGAAAGAGCGCGGCACCTGAATCAAGTACTTACGCTGGCTTGTGATGCTTCAATGGCCATAAAAGCTGATGCATTCAGCCATCCCCCGGTGCACTGGTGGAACGACGACATTGCTGAAATACGACGACAATGCCTGCAGTCCAGAAGGCTTCAGCAGCGAGCGAAAGATAGACCGTGGTTTCAGGAGTATCACGAAAAATACAAAGAAAACTGGAGAAAACTGAAAAGAGCCATCAAGGATGCAAAGAAAAAGTGTTGGCACGAGCTCTGTGAGGAAGTCGACCGCGACCCGTGGGGCAGACCATACAAAATAGTCATGAATAAGATCAAGCCTAGAAGTGGAACAAGTCCATCTTGTCCAGACTTTCTGAACCGGATCGTTAGACATTTATTTCCCGAGCAGCAGCAAAGGGCAGCTGAGACAGGCTTAAGAAACTTTCAACATACAGAAGAAGTACCTGAGGTAAGCGAAGCTGAACTTAGAGCGGCGGCCTCTAAGATAGCAGTAGGCAAGTCTCCAGGCCTAGATGGAGTCCCGGGGCTGGCCATAAAGGTAGCTGCTCTGCAAGACCCAGGCTTACTTAAAGAGACGCTCAATGAATGCCTAAGAGAAGGACACTTCCCGGAAGCGTGGAAAAGGCAGAGGCTGGTACTGCTTCCGAAGCAGGACAAACCCCTCGGAGAGCCATCCTCTTATCGACCGCTCTGTATGATCGATATCGTAGGAAAACTATTCGAGCGAATAATCTCTAATAGGCTTGAGGCGGCTGTGGAACAAGCTGGGGGCTTGTCTGATAACCAGTTTGGATTCAGAAGAGGTCGATCGACCATTGATGCCATAGGTCGCGTAATGAACTTAGCAACGGAAGCTGTAGAGGGTAGTCGAGGCACAAGGAAAATGTGTGCTATTATCGCACTGGACATCCGGAATGCCTTTAACACGGCAAGATGGGAGGATGTAATGGAGGCATTAGAACGCCTGGAAGTGCCGCTTTACTTGCGTAAGACCATTTCGAGCTATCTTAGTGACCGTACTCTAGTCTATGACACAGATGAGGGAGAACATTCGTACTACATCACGGGAGGAGTGCCACAGGGTTCAGTCCTAGGACCACAGCTCTGGAATATCTTATATGATGGCTTACTCAGGCTTCATCTTCGAAAGGGAGTATCGATCGTGGCCTTTGCTGATGATGCCGCACTGGTCGTTACTGCCAAAAGCGTGGAGGAAATTGAATATCTGGCGGATTCTTCCATTGAGCAGGCCACCGACTGGCTTAAGAGTCATGGTTTGAGCCTCGCTGCGGAAAAGACAGAAGCGATACTAATAGCACGCACCAAGGCCAGGAGTAGTGCCACCTTCCTCGAGGAAGGAAATGCAATACAAACGGCGGATGCGATGCGGTATCTCGGAGTGACCCTTGATGGAAAGCTCCGATTCAAGGAGCACCTCCAGAAGGTAGGAACGAAGGCATCGAAGGTGGCAGGAGCACTTGCAGGCATCATGCCGAATACTGGAGGACCGAAAGATCCTAGGCGTCGCCTACTTGCTTCGGTGGTTACCTCCATTATCATGTATGGCGCACCAATATGGTATGAGGCAATGACCAAAAACAGATCTATGGAGCAAGTTGCAACCGAGCTTACAGAACTGTGACCCTCAGGGTTACACGAGCCTACCGTTCTGTATCCTATATTGCTCTATCTGTGATAGGAGGACTTCCTCCGTTAGATCTCCTGGCACAAGAACGCGCCAGGAATTACCACGGAACAAGACGAAATATAGGACCGGACCAAGCCCGGTCAAACAGCCAACATCAATGGTCTTCGGCACTGATGGAAGAGTGGCAGGTAAGGTGGGATGAAGCCATGGTGGGCCGTTGGACGCATAGGATTGTCCCAGATATCCTAGCTTGGATCAGCAGAGGACATGGCCATCTGACATTCCAACTCACCCAGGTACTTACCGGCCACGGCAACTTTCGCAGTTTTCTGCACCGCATTGGGGTGTATGGAAGTGCGGAGTGCCCGGCTTGCCCACGTGAGGACGAGAGCGTAGAGCATGTTCTGTTTCGGTGCCCAAGATTCGTTGAGGCACGAAGCTCATTTTCTGGCATTTGGCAGGGCCCCATGACACCAGAAAGGCTAGGGTCCTGCCTACTTAGGTCCGAGTCGGATTGGAATGCTGGGGTCGCGTTCGCATCACAAATTGTAGAGGAGCTGAGTCGCCTAAGGAGACAGGCAGAAAGTAGTATGGAAGCGGAGTCAATCTGAGCTTGAAAGAGCATCGGGAGTGACCTAAAGGGCATGACTGCCCCACCGAAGTAATGCCTAGCGGCGGTTTCCGGAGGGCAGGCACTAAAGAGTTGGGAGTTTAGTGGGTGGGCCAAGGGATGGACACCGGTGGCAGCAGTGCCCACCCTAGGAGAGTCCCACACACCGTAAGTCCCGACGACTTGCGATGGTGCGTAAAGCATTCTCCAACTCTTCGGGAAAAAAACACACACACACACACACACACACACACACACACACACACACACACACACACACACACACACACACACACACACACACACACACACACACACACACACACACACACACACACACACACACACACACACACACACACACACACACACACACACACACACACACACACACACACACACACACACACACACACACACACACACACACACACACACACACACACACACACACACACACACACACACACACACACACACACACACACACACACACACACACACACACACACACACACACACACACACACACACACACACACACACACACACACACACACACACACACACACACACACACACACACACACACACACACACACACACACACACACACACACACACACACACACACACACACACACACACACACACACACACACACACACACACACACACACACACACACACACACACACACACACACACACACACACACACACACACACACACACACACACACACACACACACACACACACACACACACACACACACACACACACACACACACACACACACACACACACACACACACACACACACACACACACACACACACACACACACACACACACACACACACACACACACACACACACACACACACACACACACACACACACACACACACACACACACACACACACACACACACACACACACACACACACACACACACACACACACACACACACACACACACACACACACACACACACACACACACACACACACACACACACACACACACACACACACACACACACACACACACACACACACACACACACACACACACACACACACACACACACACACACACACACACACACACACACACACACACACACACACACACACACACACACACACACACACACACACACACACACACACACACACACACACACACACACACACACACACACACACACACACACACACACACACACACACACACACACACACACACACACACACACACACACACACACACACACACACACACACACACACACACACACACACACACACACACACACACACACACACACACACACACACACACACACACACACACACACACACACACACACACACACACACACACACACACACACACACACACACACACACACACACACACACACACACACACACACACACACACACACACACACACACACACACACACACACACACACACACACACACACACACACACACACACACACACACACACACACACACACACACACACACACACACACACACACACACACACACACACACACACACACACACACACACACACACACACACACACACACACACACACACACACACACACACACACACACACACACACACACACACACACACACACACACACACACACACACACACACACACACACACACACACACACACACACACACACACACACACACACACACACACACACACACACACACACACACACACACACACACACACACACACACACACACACACACACACACACACACACACACACACACACACACACACACACACACACACACACACACACACACACACACACACACACACACACACACACACACACACACACACACACACACACACACACACACACACACACACACACACACACACACACACACACACACACACACACACACACACACACACACACACACACACACACACACACACACACACACACACACACACACACACACACACACACACACACACACACACACACACACACACACACACACACACACACACACACACACACACACACACACACACACACACACACACACACACACACACACACACACACACACACACACACACACACACACACACACACACACACACACACACACACACACACACACACACACACACACACACACACACACACACACACACACACACACACACACACACACACACACACACACACACACACACACACACACACACACACACACACACACACACACACACACACACACACACACACACACACACACACACACACACACACACACACACACACACACACACACACACACACACACACACACACACACACACACACACACACACACACACACACACACACACACACACACACACACACACACACACACACACACACACACACACACACACACACACACACACACACACACACACACACACACACACACACACACACACACACACACACACACACACACACACACACACACACACACACACACACACACACACACACACACACACACACACACACACACACACACACACACACACACACACACACACACACACACACACACACACACACACACACACACACACACACACACACACACACACACACACACACACACACACACACACACACACACACACACACACACACACACACACACACACACACACACACACACACACACACACACACACACACACACACACACACACACACACACACACACACACACACACACACACACACACACACACACACACACACACACACACACACACACACACACACACACACACACACACACACACACACACACACACACACACACACACACACACACACACACACACACACACACACACACACACACACACACACACACACACACACACACACACACACACACACACACACACACACACACACACACACACACACACACACACACACACACACACACACACACACACACACACACACACACACACACACACACACACACACACACACACACACACACACACACACACACACACACACACACACACACACACACACACACACACACACACACACACACACACACACACACACACACACACACACACACACACACACACACACACACACACACACACACACACACACACACACACACACACACACACACACACACACACACACACACACACACACACACACACACACACACACACACACACACACACACACACACACACACACACACACACACACACACACACACACACACACACACACACACACACACACACACACACACACACACACACACACACAGTACTGCAGCTCAACCTCCAACATTGCAGGGTAGCACAGGATCTGCTTATGCAGACGGTGCGGGAGCTGAAGCCGGACCTGGCCATCCTCTCGGAACCCTACAGGCATCTGGGTAACCAACCTTGGGTGTTCGATGGAACTGGAAAGGCTGTGATCTGGTCCTGCGGGAGGTCTCCATTTCAGGATTCTGGCTGCCAGACGGTCCAAGGTTTTGTGAGAGTAAAGGTCCAGGGTGTACATTTTTACAGCTGCTATGCACCACCCAGTTGGACTCTGGACGAGTTCCAGGATTTCCTTACCATGCTGGTATCAGATGCGAAGGATCGCTTCCCGGTAGCCATTGCCGGCGATTTCAACGCATGGGCGATAGACTGGGGCAGCAGGAAGACGAATGCAAGGGGGCAAGCCCTGCTTGAGGCTTGGTCGGCTCTAGATGTGGTCCTACTCAACACAGGTAGCGAGCCCACCTTCGTCAAGGGAGAGTCCTCATCTATAGTTGACCTCACCTTTGTGAGCAGTAGTCTAGTGAAGGGAGATCGTTTCTCGTGGAAGGTGCAGGACATTTACACCCACAGTGATCATCAGGCCATACTGTGGGAGATAAACGAGGATGCGAAGCGAGGGGCGAAACCACCAAGATCGAACTCAAGGGGCTGGAGAGCCAAGCTGTTTGAAGCTGATCTCTTTTGCGAGGCGTTGAACACTAGTCCTGTGAATTATGGAGACGCGACGGAAAAGGTGGAGGAGGTCATGCGAAGGGTTACTGAAGCTTGTGATGTAACTATGCCGCGGAAGAAATATAATGACAGTCGACCTCCGGTACACTGGTGGAGCGAAGGGATTGCAAGTCTTCGAAGTAAGTGTCACCGGGCCCGCAGACTAGCTCAACGGGCCCGAGGGAAGTCCACGTTTGCCACAATGGAGGAAAAGTTCAAGGACGCTAGAAGAGAACTCAAAAAGGCCATCAAGGAAGCCAAAACCGAGAGCTGGAAAGAGCTTATCAGTGAGGTTGACAGCGACCCGTGGGGCAGGCCATATAAGGTTGTCATGAGTCGATTGAAGAGCCAGCCCATGCCATCGCCTACCTGTCCAGTGCTACTCGGGAAAATTGTATCAACTCTGTTCCCAGAACAGAAAGAGGAGAGTTATGATATCGAGGAGAAGGCAGACGGGGAAATTCCAGCCATCACGGAAGAGGAGATGCTCACTGCAACAGCAAGGGTGAAAAACAACAAAGCTCCTGGCATTGACGGAATCCCAAACGTGGCCCTGAAGATAGCCATCAAGGCTGCACCTGCGATGTTCCTCGATATGTATAATGCATGTCTCAAGGAAGGAACATTCCCGGATAAATGGAAATGGCAGAGACTAGTTCTACTGCCTAAAGGAAAAAAGCCTCCGGAAGAACCATCATCGTATCGTCCGCTCTGTATGTTGGACACGGTTGGAAAGGTCTTTGAAAGGATCATTTATAATAGGATCGAGGAAGTCGTGGATCCCTTGCTGGCGGAAACCCAGTATGGGTTTAGAAAATCCCGCTCTACGTTGGATGCCATAAGCGAGGTGGTCAGTACTGCAAGGGACGCAATATCAGGAAAAAGGTATGCAAGAGGCTCCAAGCAGTACTGCTTGATTGCCACACTTGATATCAAAAATGCCTTTAATTCAGCGAGTTGGAAGTGTGTCATGGAGGCTCTAAAGGAGTTTAATGTTCCATGGTGTCTTCGGAGGATGGTGGCGAGTTACCTGAATAACAGGTTTCTAGTGTACAACACAGAAGACGGACCGAAGACGTATAGAGTGACTGGAGGGGTTCCCCAGGGCTCAGTACTGGGGCCTCTCCTGTGGAACATCCTCTACAATTCGGTACTGCTGCTGAGGTGGTAATTACCGCTAAACTTGTGGAGCAAGTCACCGCTATATTCGGGGAGGTTTTCTTGGCGATCAGGAAATGGATGTTTTCTGTCGGATTGAAACTGGCAGATCATAAAACTGAAGCGCTTCTCGTTTCAAGCAGAAGGCGGTGCGAAAAAGTGACACTTTACGCCGGCAATACCGAGATCAAATCGCGGCCGTTCATTCGGTATCTGGGGGTGACCCTGGACGCCAGGCTAAATTTCAAGGAGCAGGTGGGGCAAGTCAGTGGCAAAGCTTCTTTAGTGGCTTCCACACTGCAACGGCTTATGCCCAATGTTGGTGGCCCCAAGCAGAAAAGAAGACAACTGCTGGCATCGGTTATAACCTCAGTACTAACCTATGGGATTCCCATATGGGCTGATGCACTGCTGAGGAAGGGGTATCGAAGGAAGGTAGCAGCGCCATACCGGATTAGTGCTTTGCGGGTGGCAAGCGCTTTTCGGACAGTTTCCGAGGACGCCATAAACGTCATTTCGAGTATGTTACCAGTGGAGCTCCTGGCAAAGGAAAGGAAGAACTGGTATCGACAGGAGAACCCGGGTGAGACCAGGAAAGAAATAAGAGAAGAGAGTGTTAATGAATGGCAGAGATTGTGGGACACATCAATGAAGGGAAGATGGACGCACCGGCTTATCCCAAACGTGGCGAAATGGATAAACCGGTCCCACGGGGAGCTCAATTACTACCTCACGCAGGTGCTATCAGGACATGGGTGTTATCGTGCGTATTTGCACAAATACAAGCGTGAGGATTCGCCGTACTGTCCAACGTGCCAAGGAGTCGAGGAGAATGCTGAACACGTGATCTTTGAGTGCCCACGGTTCAGTGCATCGCGAGTTGCACTTGTGTTAAAGTTAAACACTCAACTTACGCCAGAGACCTTGGTGGAACATATGATCACGTCGGAAGTCACCTGGAGCGTGATTTGCGACTTCATTACAGCCATCATGAAGGAGCTACGACGAGCAGAGCGCGCCAGGAGCGCAACCATGGAAACGGAAGCATAAAAACTAGAGGAAAAGCTACGGCTAATGGTCTCTCCTGCGAAGTAATAAGCCACCAGCAGTACCGCAGGAGAAAATAAAGACCACAGAGGAAGAGACGAGGGGTTTTAGTCGGTGGGAGTCCGACACGAGGGACAGGAAACATGAGGGTTTCATGTCTATCAGTGCATAAAGCATTTCCCCTGAACTCTTTAAAAAAAAAAAAAAAAACACACACACACACACACACACACACACACACACACACACACACACACACACACACACACACACACACACACACACACACACACACACACACACACACACACACACACACACACACACACACACACACACACACACACACACACACACACACACACACACACACACACACACACACACACACACACACACACACACACACACACACACACACACACACACACACACACACACACACACACACACACACACACACACACACACACACACACACACACACACACACACACACACACACACACACACACACACACACACACACACACACACACACACACACACACACACACACACACACACACACACACACACACACACACACACACACACACACACACACACACACACACACACACACACACACACACACACACACACACACACACACACACACACACACACACACACACACACACACACACACACACACACACACACACACACACACACACACACACACACACACACACACACACACACACACACACACACACACACACACACACACACACACACACACACACACACACACACACACACACACACACACACACACACACACACACACACACACACACACACACACACACACACACACACACACACACACACACACACACACACACACACACACACACACACACACACACACACACACACACACACACACACACACACACACACACACACACACACACACACACACACACACACACACACACACACACACACACACACACACACACACACACACACACACACACACACACACACACACACACACACACACACACACACACACACACACACACACACACACACACACACACACACACACACACACACACACACACACACACACACACACACACACACACACACACACACACACACACACACACACACACACACACACACACACACACACACACACACACACACACACACACACACACACACACACACACACACACACACACACACACACACACACACACACACACACACACACACACACACACACACACACACACACACACACACACACACACACACACACACACACACACACACACACACACACACACACACACACACACACACACACACACACACACACACACACACACACACACACACACACACACACACACACACACACACACACACACACACACACACACACACACACACACACACACACACACACACACACACACACACACACACACACACACACACACACACACACACACACACACACACACACACACACACACACACACACACACACACACACACACACACACACACACACACACACACACACACACACACACACACACACACACACACACACACACACACACACACACACACACACACACACACACACACACACACACACACACACACACACACACACACACACACACACACACACACACACACACACACACACACACACACACACACACACACACACACACACACACACACACACACACACACACACACACACACACACACACACACACACACACACACACACACACACACACACACACACACACACACACACACACACACACACACACACACACACACACACACACACACACACACACACACACACACACACACACACACACACACACACACACACACACACACACACACACACACACACACACACACACACACACACACACACACACACACACACACACACACAGATATAAACTATCTTCGTCTTCTCCATTCCCTTCCTTAAGGCCGACGGCGAGGAGAAGGGGGATTTAAAGGAAGTGGAACGGAGAGGTTGTCGGAGGTAAGGGTTAGACGACGGCTAATTCCCATCTCCATCACTATTAATTAGTTCCTATTAGCCGGTGAAGGAGCACAAAAGAGGGAGGGAGAAGAAAGGGCGGGAGGAGATAAGAACGGGGTTTTTTTCCGTATTCAGCCACTACGTCCGGACGAGCTAAGAAGAAGCCCCGCATTTACTATTTATTTCACTCTCTATGTATTTATATTAAAACCTACGCCTTGAACGGAATGAACACCGCCAAAAATTTATTCAAAGGCGCTTCCTCATCTGATTAACATGAATTTAAAATTTTGAGGCGCATGATGCAAAAGGGTTTTCACCGTATACTTTACTTACGCTCATATTTCTTTAGCGTCTTTTCGCGATTGGGGGAGAAGCTTTACCCTCCCTTTTATTTCGTTGGTTTTCACAAAATTTGGCGTTTGAAATTTTCAAAAGGATTCGAAGACGAAAAGGAGAAGAGAGGACCTTCTAGGGGGATACACAGAAAGAGTTTACAGAGGGAGAAAGAGAGAGAGAGAAAGAGGGAGAAAGAGAGAGTGGAACGAGAGGAGCGGTTTTGTAGGAGAGAGGTACAACTTGAGAATTTCGCCTCGGAATCTCATTGAATGGAAAAGTTGAAAAATGTTGCTCAAAAGGAAAAATGATCTCTTGGGAAAAGGAGGAGAAGTGAAAACGACACGGGGATCGAAATAAATTCTGGCAATGAGAACGTTTGAATTTGCATTGAGGAGGGAAATCTCATCTCTAAAATGATTTCAGAGTTCATTGTGCCGTAAAATTAATTTTTTTACATTGATTTAACCCATGAAATTTACATGTATTTAACCCTGTGCTACAGTAGGTGGCTGTAAATGACTGATTGTTTTGTACAGCGATCGGTGTGCAATGTATGCCGTCATTCAGTATAATGACTGGACTATTTGTTATTCGCACTCCCATGATTTTTAACTTAGACGGCAGTAAATACATTTTGATACTAATAATTTATTGGATTCATTCAACTTGCCACAATTTTCTTTATCATCGTGTTCTTTAATTCTGACGTAGAGTAATAAAAAATCCCCATAAAAAAAGGGAAAACTGTATGCTACCAAATCTAATTCTGAAAAAAAAACATCTTAAATTTCGCCTGTAGAAGAGGCGTGCAGGGAATTAATACCATAAACATTAATGAATGAAATTTTAAATATTTTCTCCTGATAGAAATACCTGGTTAAATATTTTTTTTCACGGAGTGAACGCTAATATATTGCATAAAATGTTCATGATGGTAATATTTCACCAGCATGTTACATAAGCGCAAAAGTGATGAAGTGAAAGTATTAAAAATGGATCCTATACTACATTCGTAAATCTAATATCAAATGAGGTTCGGAATGATAGATAGCTGGTCTCTTCTCGGATATGAGAAAAGACAGGACCTTACGACATTTAGACAGGAGTCCTCCATTGATCCATTGTGTTACTAAGATGATTGATAGCAGCGTTTCACAATACGTCAATGATTAATGTTGAACTAAGTCTGAGCTAAGAAATGAAGCATGTGAATGGACGAATTTTGAGGTGGGAGCGTATTCTATATGACGTTTGTGTGCTTCGGCGGCCTTAGTCATCTATATGGCTGGCTAAACCGTCAATTCCTACGCCTTGACGTCGATATCCTTTTTCGAGTGGGTAATGGAACTTCTCCTAATCGATTAGCATACAATGCGTTTGGAAGACTCCAGAACGGCAGATTATAAGCCTTACCTACAGCCTGGTTAAGATCGATAGCTTTGATAACTGATAAAACCTGAGGATATTATATATTTTCCAGTTTTACTCATAGTAAAAAATCAAATGTCAAAAATAGCTACGGGCCTCACTAAAAATTATTTTATGGAAACACTATTTGTAGATATTTACACATCACAGTAGTGTAAGTGGGGTATTGTTTAATCAATTTAGTACAACCAAATGAGCCGCAGTAACATTTAAGTAAGAACTTGAGACAAATCCAAAAACAAACTTGGTGCCTGAAATAAGCATAGTTGAAAACAAAAAAATTGTGAAGCAACCATTTAGAAATGAAGACAGCTTGAGGGGATTTACTTCAGATAGTTTAAAAATGGAAATAAAAAAGAGAAAAAAATCAAAATGGATGAAGCAGTTTTCTACGGAATAATCAATGTAATCGATGCAGCTCACTTCAAATATATTAAATTTACGAGTCAGGAGGAAGAGAAAGTAAGAAGGATCGAGAAATAGTTGACGGGTTCAACATGAGCCTAGGTGTTCCCTCTAAATGCCCTCTCGTATTCGTCATAACGGTAAACATTCTTCCCGACGGCTGTAATTTCAGAAGACCCTGCGTCCATTTCAGAGCATATTGGCAGTGGTGTTCAAAAACCGCCCTCAAATGGTATCAAAAGTAGTGGAAGAATTTAAATCTAACATCCACAATGGATTCAATAGGAGCATTCAACAGAGAAAGATTGAATTTTAAGGAAAGCAATGGCTGAATCGATGACGGATGCTACAGTCTATTTGAATGGTAAAATCCTTTACAAATGAAAATTTGATATTTCAAATATTTTCAATCATTTTAATTGCCTGTGCAAATAAAAAATGCTGAAGAGGATATCACAGAGACTATTGATTGTGTTGCATTTTAATGCCAATCCATTTATTGGCATTTTAAGCTTTTCTAAAATGTCTATTAATTAGCTTTACATTTCATTTACTCAAATCTCTGATTATTTTAGTTCGATAGAGTTCTTCAGGTACTTTTATTGAGGACTGCATGACAAAGGTCGTTTTGCCTAAGCCATTGGGTTATATATTACGAACCATGATATATACAATATTTTTGTCTAAATATATAATTTTACATTGATAAACTGAAGATTGACAGAGGTACAATTTGTCTAGTCTGTTTTCTTATTTAATGCTATTAAGGCTCGTGGAGCAATACCATAATGTTTTAAACAGCCATAAAAAAAAATAAGTTTTCAAAACTTTCCTTTTAAAGAAATACTTAGATCTCAGTCCATGCCAATTTGTAGTAGTATCTAAAATATAGTCAAGTAGTCAAATAATAAAAAGTTTTATTTGACCTGTTATACATTTTTAATAATACTTTAGACTAGGATAGTCGTGATCAATTATGTGGATATAATAAAAAATCACAAGAGATCATATCCTAACAATGTTACTAATTGTTACATGATTATTTCAATTAAAATTAATTTTGAATGATGTAAAAAAGAGGTAAAATCCCATTGAGAAGGTTAACATTTTGAGAAATAGGGCCTCATTCAGTTACTTCGAGGAAGGCTTATTCATTATTTGTGCATGCAAATCTTGCATTTAACTGAATTCATAAAGCCTCCAATGAGCTTTATCTATACTATATACCAGCATGCAAAACAAATCCGATGGACTATTTAATTGTTTCTCCGAGAATCACCTAATGGAAATGAAAATGATTGTGTATTCAAACTAAAGCTTTTTCACTTCTAAAATATAATCCTTTTATAGGCAATGAAACATTTTTGAGACAAAAAGAAATTGAATATCTCTAAAATGTTTCAAAAGATATAACCTTACATTAGAACATAAGAGTAAATTATTTCAAAGAAATTTTTTTTCAATGAAAATTTAGTCTTTTCATTTCCAAAATTAACTCTTCCCTTAGTGGTAACTCGAAGAAGATTTGCTAGTTTTCCCGAGACATGCATGCTTGCGTGTTTGTACCAACTTTATTACCTTGCGGAAAGGAGTTACTTAATAGGATATCGGCACGCTAATGCAGCAGTGATTTCATTTATAGTACTAAAGAAGCAAAATGCTAAGGAGGTCAAATGAGACTAAATTACATGGATTATGAATCAAATATACAGCCACGTCCATTAGACTGGTTGGGCAAAATTTATCTTCCCCTCCCTTTGGTTTCAACATTTGCAGTCACGAATAACAAACTCAATGACGAAAAATTAATCATATTACATTCCTGAGGTATCACGAGCTCATAAATTCAGATGCATGACCATTTATTGACTTAATCAAATTTTTATGATGCGCGTTTCTCCCATTATTTCATTTTTAAAGATACGAAGAAAAGAGAATAAATTAAATTAATATGGAAAAACAATTCTACAGGACAGTTTGAATATATCGACATTGTATTTGAGGCAATATAACTGAAATCAGATCTATATACCTTACTATATCATTTCTGATCCTACCAATTAATGTCTGCTATAAAAATAACGCATTAAACGAAAATATGTTTGCGTGCAACAGCTAAATGATGAAGGAAAATTACCGAAGAAACGACTGAATCATTTCCATCAAAGTTTGGTCATCTATTTATGACAAGGAAGCTCTGGTGAGGCATGAACCGAAAAAAAATTCTCTCATCCCACTCTATCATCCCGGATTCCTCGACTAGCTCAATTAAAGTGAAACTCCGTACCAGGTCGAGGGCCTCAAGAACTTATCCGAGAAAATTTCCAAGTAACTAATTCCAAGTTGCGTGCCGGGTGTAGGTACTCGAAATTACGCGAACGTTTCCTTGAACGGTGATCTAGTTAACGGGATCGGGTCGAATCCGTTTCCCTTTAAACATTTATCACAAGCTCGAAAAGATGGGGGGATTGATTTGAGGGGTTGAGATGACGAAATTACCTCACGAGAATCGGTGCATTCTGAATTTAAATAGAGAGAGAGAGGGAGAACCAAAAAAAAAATTTCTTCATCACCAACTCAGTGGGTGGTGCCATCAACCCCTCTCGCACCACTCTTCAATCTCGCATGGCATGGCTGTAAAATACCGGGAGTCATCAAAGGCGGAAATAGCGTCGGGGCAACATGGCCGAGCGAGCACGCGTGCGGCAGTGCCCACGATCAAATATAATCGCTGGCGGAAGGGGGTGGGGCAACGGGGGGGATGGAGATAAGGGAATGGAGTCACGTTCCCTCGCCGCTTACTCTTTATGCACCCTCGGCCGAATCTCACCCCCTGCCCGGGTTTCCCGTAATCGCGGGAGATTCAGCTATTGGAATCGGCCCACGAATTTCGAGGGAGGAGGTGGCGGGAGGGAGAATTGGGAAATGAGCGATGGACAAAAATAGACTTAAACGAAAGGACTCGAGCGGGACAATGGAAATTCGGAATTGCAGGCGAGTAAAGTGGGTAAAAAGACGAATCAGTGTCCTCTTGTGCACGAGTTCGATGCTAAAACTGCGGGACTATTGTTAATGACTCTCGCTCCTTCACTTGCCTTCGGCCCTTATCATGCAGGCGGTTAGTTTACATTTCCACGCTGGGTTTTTGTTTAGCCTCTCCGTGTTTTCCTTTTCTCCGTTGTTTCTGCCAGAATGTTCCGCTCAACAATGCGGGATTTTAAATGGATGGCGGGGTATCTTCTAAAAAGAATGTCTTAATAGCACTAAAAGAAGAACAAAGGCTTTAATTAAACCGATTGAAAGCCGTGTTCAAAGGAAAAAGACACCAAAATCAGTGAAGCATTTTCTTCGTTTCCTTGACGTATTTTTTGAAGAAAAAAATCAGTCAAGAGAGCCTCTTGATTTCTAGTATTCGAAGCTAATAACGATGAAAAAATGAATGAATTAACTTGCATAAGAGGATTAAAATGCATAGAGCCAATTTTCCCTTTCCTCTTATTACTGAAAGGCTTTCTCGCATATTTTTCGCCAATTAAAGTTTGACTAATGATCATTTTCTGGGGCTATAAAATTAATAATCAATTATGGTAGTGAAATATCTATCATGAAAGGCAGACATCAGTAACTTAATCATATAAAAGAGTACATAAAATTTTAAATATTATTTGAAACTTCAAAGAGTTAACGTGATTATTTTATATTATAACGATAGCACGCACAAATAGCAACTGCAGGTACCTCATAGGGGCGAATGAATGCGACGTGGGTATTGATTTCTGTTTGGAATATTTTGATTTTCAAATTGTAAACGAAAAATAGGTACTAATGCTAGTTTCATCTACATTTTAGATTTTTCTTCACTTCATTTCCTTCACTACCCTTATAGGAATCGGATAACATGTTAGATTTATCGGCCATCAAAATAAATTAAGTTATATCATTCTGGTGACTTTTCATTATTATTTACGGCCAATTCATAGGGTAGCATTCAAGCTAGTCAAATATCTTATCACTTACAAGTCATGAATAACTGATCGAAGTACTTTTCCACTTGATAGTATCGAGGTATATATCAAGGGGAAAGGTGCTTCGATCAGTTATTCATTATGTTCGACTTCCACCACATCACGCCTGAAGCTACTCAATTTGTACTTACAGGTCACTTGTAAGTATCAGCGCTGACCAACTAACTGGAGGGCCCGGGCTCGATTTTGAATGGCGTCTCTGGGTACCTTCAGCTTCACTCAAGCTTGACTGGTGCAAGGAATGGGGATTAATACTTGATAAAGACAAATGCGCCGTTTTGAAATTTCGTAACAAAGGAAGTGGTGAACGGGACCTAAACTATGAAATAGAGGGTTACGTGCTTACAACGGCCAATCAAGTTAAATTTTTGGGGGTAGTTCTAATACCACACCTTCCGTGGCGAGTACATATCAGGACAATATACGGATCCGCTTTACAGAAACTCGGCTTCATTAAACGGGTGGTGAGGAAATGTAATGAGAAAGTTAAAGAGAGGTATTATTTTGCTCAAGTTAGGCCTCATTTGGGATATGCCCCTAATGTTTGGGATCCTTAGAAGAAAATTTGGCAAAAATAATTTAATAAAGTCCAGAGAAAATCCGCATGATTCGTTAAAAATTGTTATAATAAGAAAACTAGTGTGACAGGTCTGTCGGGGGATATAGGCTGGAAGCCACTTGAGATACGAAGAGAACAAGCGAGACTTAGACTTTTAGAAAGGTTCAGAACAAATGAGTTTAACAATTGCAGTTAACAAATTATTATGGCCCCATACTATTGAGGTACACCAGACCACAAAGATAAAATAAGGGAGATAGATTCCAGCACAGAGAGATACAAATACTCATTCTTTCCTCGAACAATCAGGAATCGTAATTGTAAGAAACCGAAGTCAGTTAAGAAATATTAAAAACATTTGAGTTACAAGTCGGAACAAAATTAAACCTTGCAAAGACATCAGGCATGTCTGTAGGTGTATGAGTATGTTAGTTGGTGGGTGGTGCCCTAACATCCCCCGCCACACGCCCATACGGCAGCTATCAGGGTATTATGTACATTTAGATGTAGAAGTTGGAAGAAAGAAACTGGTCTTCTATTCAGATGTGTGAATTTCACAAGCGCTTGGGCTTATTACGAATATTAAGTAAGCTCTAACCTAACCTCAAATCAAACTTCGGGTTGATTAATTCTGAGAGGGAACATTCTTAAACAAATTAGGCATTACGTATCAAATATCATCAAAACTACGACACATTTTTTTAAACACATGAAAACGTACATATGTATGTGCCTGTATTTAACTTAGCTCAGAAGTTGCATGCGTGAGGTGCAAACTATGATTCTTAAGGAAAAACAGCCCTGAGTTCCAGTTAAGATATTCTTTTCTAATTTGTTCAGCGATCTTACTTAAACCTAATAAACACTATAATTAATTTGACCGATGAAAATATCCACAGAGGGATAATAAACCAGGCGGTGGGTATTCAAAACAGGGCGAGAATTCAATTATCATGATACATTGGATCTGTCCGACCTGTTACACTCTTTAGACTATACTTAAGCCACACATAATACATCATTGTGTCACCAGGAAGTGAATATGGAGATACGTATCCAATTTTAGCTTAAGAATACCATGTCAAATCACCTGTGGGAAATTCCTCAAGCCAATTGGCCTTGCCATGGGCAATCACCGAGTTTCGGCCATCGCTTTCAAATAGCCCTTGTCATCCTTACGACCACTACGATCGCCGTAGTCACCGGGCGGCGTTTCCGCACATATTAGCGCGCCATGAAAGGGTGGCGGAAGGCGAGAACGAAAGAGAGGCTGCAGCTTGGGCAAGAGAAAACTCTCTCTGTTTCTCCTATAACCATTGCCATTGTGTATTGGCATTGGTGTCGTGGGAAGGATTGGAAAGGGTTTGGCAGCGGCGGAGGGGAGCGGCGAGGGATAACGGCCCGCATGGTGGTTGGGACACTCCGGAGGAGAGATGTTGAGAAAGGAGAGAGAGAGAGAATGAGAAGAGGAGGGAAACCGGGATCACCGGCGCCCTCCTCGCCGTCTCTCGTTCTGCCTCGGCGGCGCTGAATGCACGGGAGCGGAAGAGATGGAGGGTGGATGGGGAAGGACTTGAACCAGCACGTGCGGGGGAAGGAGAGGGCGACCGGGCGTTCTCTAACGTCCCAAGACAGCGGATCAATGCATTATTCAGGGACACGGGAGAGAGAGCGAGAGATACCCTCCCCGCGCTCAACTCTTTCCCCCATGCCCTCCTCCTCCTCTCCCTCGAGCACACACACACGTGGGCCAACGTGGAAACCTGATCTCTTCCGCTTCCTCCTCCTCTCCCCATGCCCTGCCGTCACCCTTCTCCTTCCCAATCTCCTTGCTGCTGCGAGGGTGTTTCGGCTTCTCCCTCCTACCAAAATTCTCTTTCCTCTTTCCCTGCCCAACCCCCAGACTCTCCAGCCCACCAACACGTCTCACGTGCTCCAACTTGGGTCTCCAGCTGCTGCCCCCGCCCCACCTACATCTCCCTCCTCCCACGACCTTGACTCTCGACCCAGACCAACCCATTCCTCATCCCATCCCTCTGCTCACCACCTGCCAATCTTCCGTTGCCCGTGTGGTGTCCTCTCCCGCCGTCGCCCTAACCTTCGCCCACCAAGACCTGTGGAGGGAGGTCCAACACTGTCTTGCATTTATGATATCCCTCCCTCCCCTCGTGTATTTCATGGTCCAGTCCTCTCCCCGCAAGCTACGAGGCGGTTCGTTCGCTATTATTGTGTGCAAGTATTTATTTCATATTCTCCTTTCATTCCGATGATGTACTAAATGGACAGACAATGCACTGACAGTTGACAGCACACAAAGCTATCTTACTCTGGTATTGCTATTGATTAACTTAAATGATAACACCCATAGGATATTTTAATACTTTCTTAATAAGGAAATTGCATTTCAATTGCTCAAGTGAATTTTTCTTCTGCGTCCCATGTCTTCAATTTTGTATTCAAATGGATCACGACGCCGCAAAAGCATTAATTTTGGGAAATATTATATGTAGAATAAACCTTAGTATGTTTAGTAAATACTGCTGATGTACTTTTAATTGGCAGAAGTTCAAACATTTTAAATCATTTCGAGCTCATGATACATGCATAACTGATTTGACGTCTACAAAAATTGTCTGGATTGCGCCGGCTAGTTGATTGGCGAGAAGCAATCAGAATGATTTCGAACTGAGTTTTGGGGACGGAACTTTATATCAAGAGGAGAAGGGATTAAAAGCTGGTAACTGCAAAAATTAGGTTTTCTGAATATGCTAATACATTTAAATTGATAGATAATCCATTGAACTGACTTTTCATTACTATCGAGTTACTATTAGATCGACCGAGTTTCCGCTTTGCAAATTGATTTCACCTACTCGCATAATGACCGATTTAATTGCAACTCATACTCAAAAGTTTTTCCTCATAGGGGCAACGCGAATGATACTAACTCATAGCCGGCCAGGATGAAATATTTGTGAAAACACGTAGTATTAATTTTCACTGAGAATCGTATTAAAGACTACGCCGGTCATAAAATTAAAAACACTCAGA
Organism: Hetaerina americana; assembly: GCF_022747635.1. Classification (NCBI taxonomy): domain Eukaryota; kingdom Metazoa; phylum Arthropoda; class Insecta; order Odonata; family Calopterygidae; genus Hetaerina; species Hetaerina americana. The sequence continues at coordinate 52,656,862 of NW_027286874.1, read as the reverse complement.
CAAGTATAGAGATGCGTTGCACATATTCAAAAGTTGTGGACTCACAAATTGCCTAAATACGTTACCTGACACCACGGGTGTGTTAACGCAACCATGGGTGCAGGTTTACATGAATGTGTTGATTTTGTGTGTGGTTTTCCTCTCTTTTACGGGTGGTCACCTAATACCCCCCACCACGAGCCCTTTGAGGTAGCTTGCGGGGTATTATGTAGATGTAGAACATTCAATGGTGTCTAAAAACTACTATTTTCTTCTTTTCCCAGATCGAACTCAAAGCTCGGGATAAGCTCTTGCTCTCAATTAAGTGTTTTGATTACCTACCGAGGAGACGTTGAAGTCTATATTGCTGCGTGTAAGACCCAGTTTAAAATAAATCAGTTGCCTATTATTGCCGGTGGATATTATTTTCTAAATGTAATTTTTGGTATTTATAGGGAGCCCATGCGGATTTATTTACCACAGAAATTAAATAAGATAAAAACTGCACTAAGTTGATTACATAAATAAATACTGTTTTAATGACGAAACCTAAAAATAATTACGGCAAAATGATAGTCAAATGAAGTAGTTGAAGGTGAGAGTCACGCATTAATCTTAGGACGTTAAAAATTAACCTACATTATTCCTGGGAAATGCACATTAGTGCACAGTTTATTAGAGATACAGTTTGAGTGACAGAGATACAGTATGAGTATGCTCTGGAAAGTTGTAGAATACCATCTTGATCATAACCGAGAGCATCACATTTACATGTGTCATTATTGTTGTCATTCAATTTCCAACTCATTTTAAATTCATTAAAAGCAATATTACATTTTCACATGGAATCAAGGAGGAATTCTGAAAAAAACTCTTGTCAAGCCAATTTATTTTGGCCTTTGCAGAATTCTGGATCACAGCTACTCCGGGCGAAGTAGTTTTGTCAAGCTAACCCCAAAAATAAGTTAATATAATTCATCGATTACTTTCTTTTAAAATTCATTTTGAATACGCCAATTATTTCATTTTATGCAAAGGTTAGACAAAGGAAAGCACACCTTCAATGCCTACAAAATACGACATAATTACATCAGGCTTGTAACTCTAGCGTGTCTGTTGCTCTAACCTAACACAACCTAAGGTGGATTGGAAGAGCCTTGAATGACCTTTGACATTCAACGGCTCGTCCTAAAATTTATCACTGACAAATGACAAAGAGCTCGTCATCCGATGGGAATGACTGCTTTTGTCACGTCGTTCTCGAGTTTGGCCGTAACTGCGGCTATGAGTCGAGTACGGAGAGAATATTTGTAGCTTGGAGTGAGAGTGGAGTTGCCATTTCAATCGTAGCAATTGACTTATCGCTGTCGTGTGCATGTAAAGCTCTAGCCAGAAGATTACTTATTTTTCCTTGATCCCGCTATAGGAAGACTTCCAGTAAACTAAATGTTAATGCATACACACTTAAGTTTCTTAGAGCACACCTATGCAAAATTTTTTTGCGTAACTTAAATGTATGCTGATAATTGAAAATAGCAATTAATATTGCGTACTGTGCAGCAGAGCAGGGAGCTTAGTTAAAAGAGTTTTCGACAAGCGGAGCAGTATGACTTTCATGTGAGAGAAACTGGGGTGAGAAATACTCCTAAGTTGAGAAGTATATAGGTAGAATCAATTCCGAACATTTTCGACAAATCAGTTTTCTAAATACGTCCAGTGCATTCCAAAAACTATATTTTCTATGGAAGAATTGATTATAAATTCAAGGCGAAAGAGGTAGATTGCAAAGCGAATAGGATAGATTAATACGTTTTTCCTGAGAGCGACTTGGAAAAGAAACAGCGATCCACTAGAATCAACTAGGAATGAGTTGCATCGTCAAGTAGAATAGAATTTATGTATTCTTTCTTTTTTTACCATTGTATAGATCTGGATACTGATATATTCTAATACCTAAAATGTTTTTGAGAGGTGTCGATTTTTTCTTTATCTGATTTTATCCTCACGCATTCGACGATTATTTTTTTTGCTTAACATACAAGGCCTTTTTTAGATGTGGCCAGGTTGGCTTCGTTTTTACATTTTCTTAACCAATGATAACTTTCCTTTCTTTATTTATTGCGATGACCTGAATTCAAATTATTTGACGTTGGTAATTATTCACTGCCTTGATGGAAAGAAACATTTCGTAACTACCAATATTTTACGAAGCTTTTGCTGCATATTGAGCATGTTTGGTGTTGAAGTACATTATGTTAAACATTTTGACAGTAGCTCGCAGACCATTGTAGTTAGAGTAGATGAAATATTGAAAAGAAATCGTACAGGGAAAATGTCATTTTACCACAATTCTCCTTTTTATTTTTAATTATTACGGACCATACTAAATCACTCCAACGGAATATAGTCCGTCCATATAATTGCAGGTATGATCGTTTGCTACTTACAAATGGTTTTGATTATTCACTTTAATGACATATCAGAAGCTCTAAAACCTTTGTCCGTGCGTACAAATTCTAAATCCACCTTTCCTATTCTTCATCCGCTCCGTTCCTCCTCCAACCGACCTCCCTCTAACGGAAGAGTTGGGCGACACATAACTGGAATTTTCGCGTATCGCGTTCCTATCTCTTGGAATGAGGGACATTCATTCGCATTGCTCTATGCGTTAGTCTCGCGTGTGCTCCTAGAAAATTCTCTCACGGCGAAATTCTCAGTGATCAAGTGACGAGAAATAGACGGAACTAATGCTCGCTCAGTTCTTGGCATGTGTTAAGGAAGGGAGAAGCGACCGTAATTTCTTAAGGTGATCGCAAAGTGGCGAGGTGAATTCTAATTATGTCATGAGCCATAAACTCGTCCACCCTACGACTGAGACTGTTACATGAATACAGGTATGTCATGACTTTGCTTCTTCACAGACGAAATGATAAAAGTTTCCATGATAAAAGGATCGATTAGGTACAAGATTTGAAAGGGCATAATATATTTTTTAGGTATAGGTTTCTCTATTCCTATTGGTACAGATTTTATCTAAAGTATTATTAATCATTTTCAAATATCTATTAAAGTCAAGGAGTGCTGCGTTAAATGGAACTTTATTTAACGCAAATCAGGAAGATTAAATTTATATTTAAAGATAAACCATGAGAAAATCTGTTCAGAATCTTTATTTATGCCACAAAACACACAAGAGAATAGTTATCAAATGAATATATGATATTTTAAATATAATAAATTGCAGATAAATTGATCGAAAAAAATTTCCGTTGAATTTAATTCATGATGAAATTTATGGTGGAAAATCAATTTCACACAACAGGTTATATAATTCAGAAGAGAAAGTTTAAGTTATAAAATCAAATATCTACAGAGAAGACAATTTGATTTTTTAATGATATCTAAGTTTCTGAAGAAATTCATCCCGTCAATTTCTCGTTTTTATTACAGCCATAATTATAAACGAAAATCAAACACAAGCAAAAATTTAAAGAAATACCATCACCAATTTCACTACGGGTCCATTGAACGACTATTCTTTAAAATATTAATTTATTTTAATTTACCAAGCTAGAGTATTGATTTACCAGAAATAAATGTTATGTCCTCATTTGTATGATTTTTTACGATTTGCCTTCTTCCTTAGCCATTTATCATCAGTGAGTGAATTTTTTTGACAAGATTTGACAGATTATTAGGATATATTAAACATAATTAAAATCATAATTTGGATCGTTAAAGTCAATTGACTTGAATCTTTCCGCATTTCTTCGAGTTGAGAAGGGCTTTTCATGCACTGCATACCGATCTCAGGCCAAAAACCGCAAAACAACATTTTGTGGTGAGATTTTGCGCAAAGTTTTAATTAAATGCCAGATTCTCCTTTCCTTTTAAACTTGAGCTGAGCGTGTGTCTGGATTATAAATGAGAGTTAGTCTTTAAAATAATAGAAGCAGGTAAAATAAGAGAAATCTTTGTGCACGTGAGATGAAATATTTTGCCTGAAAATAAAAAAAATCTCTAAAACTTGGAAAAGTGGAAGGAAGTTAATAATGGGCTAATGTGTATTCGAAAGAGTAGCTAAAAATCTGATTTGTTTTATGCATAAGTTTTTATATTTATTAACAAAAAAGCGCTGAAGGTTTTACCAGTCGGATCTTTGACTCAAGCAAATTTACCTAAACACATGCAAAAAACAGAAATTCTCTTTCATGCAGCACACTTCGACAGAAACCAGCGCCGGTAAGTCTTGCCTCAAGTAAAGAGTAATTTCCGAAGACTCTCCACACTATTTGAAATTCTTCATATACTTTTGAAAATGATATTGTAAATATAGTTTGACACTGCTCCTATTAATTATAGTGTGGAACTCGCATATACACATGTATAAAATCGCCTGTGCCTATCCTTTTCCTCCGTCTTTTTTTCCAAGAACTCTCTCCGCCATGATTGCTTTGGGCATTGTATTATCTCTTGGTATAACCTCGATCTATTTGTCCAGTTCTTCTCTGAATTTCTACCAACAGACTTTCTCTCTTCCTCTACAACACCTAGAATTTTGTCGTTTGTTTTGTTTTCCATCTTATTTTATATTATATTTTTCCATTCTTCCCTACACCAGCATCTAAAAGACCTTTAATCTACGTTTATCCTCTTGTCTCATTGACCAAGTTCCTTAACCATGTCAAACTAGGCTCCATTTTAAGTTTCCACCAATCTTTTCTTCACATTTTTACTTAAGGTGTCTGACATCAACTCCAACCTCTTTTCAAACGCTTCTTTGTCTAAAGCAATTCATATTTTGATGTCCCCAGCACTCTACCCAACGTTATCCAAAACAGTTCCAAAATAGGTAAACGGTTTTACCTACTGTAATTTTTTGTGGCCCTGAATGTTGGTTATTAACCTTAACTTTGTATTTCTTCAGAATCTCAAACGGTAGCTAAACAGTCAAATTTATGCGATAGTAAAGAACTATCGCAATTGTCTACCGAGATACGTCACCTCGGAAGTTCTCTCTTCCTCACTTCTCTTCATCTCCAAGAAGTAACTGATTTCAGAAAATGGTGTTTCTGGAGTAACTTCAGCAATTTGCCTGGTTTTGGAGTTTCATTGTTTAACGAAGTTCACGTCCGAAATATAATGTGTAGCTCATTTATCAGAGACTCTTAACAAATGAAATTACCAAAAAAAAGGCCATATAATCGATTGATTCTTCATAAATATACTTGATAAAATAATTAAATGGACTAGCTAATGGTACTTCGTAATTTTACTGAAGATATGTCTAGAAATATAATACTTTTTAGTTCAGACAGTAAAAAATAAAACTCAAATTTTGGCGGGGTCGTAATTTCTTTCAAAAATACTTTGATTTATGACATACAAGTACTTAACAGAAGCGATTTTCGCGATTAACTAAGTACTCAACACAAATATTTTAAAATAGGCCATACGATATCATAGTAAATAAAAACTTCCCAATACTGATATTCGTTCGTTCACTACGAGATCACTCACGAGAAGTCTAGATCAGAGAACCTATCAGCTCTCAATTCTTTTTATTCAATTTTATCGTGTTCAATCAAACATATCAACAGTTTCAATTTTCACTTTATTGTTACTTGAATGACAAATTGCAGAAAAAATATTTCGGTAATTTTTTATGATCCTCTAATAACCCGAGATATACGTCTGCAATGGCGTGTTGGCTATTTTTTATGGCTATCAGTGGAATGAAAGATAATGTTTGATCTATAATGATACAGTAATTATTTTAATAGTGCAATTAGAAATAGTTTATCATGAAAAACTAAAAAGGTCGCGCGTTAATAAAACTTTATGAAAAGCCTATATATGTATACTCATAGAAAGAAAATATTTTACTCGTTGAATAAAAGTTTGTGATATTTCCGGAAATGAAGTATTATGATTAAAAGTAACTAGCTAAGGGTATAAATTGGACGAAAATCTTGATATTGCGAATATAGGTTAATAGTATCGAGTATTTACACTTTGTATTTTGCGATAATAGTAAAAGTAACAAGATATGATTAGCGCTTATTTAAGTATTTTCTACTTTATATCCATTAATGCCTTTCAATTTATTTCCAAAAAAAGTGGCCCATATGAAATGGAACAGATAACATTAAGCAATAGTTTCAGGAATTAGGCTTTTTTGTTAGACTACCAACGTGCTATTTTGGGAATATTTTTCCTTTTCATCATATATCCTCCCCTCCCCAATTCATCAAAGCTATGGAGTATCTTTAACGTGTCTTTAATAGCTTCACCTAAACCGTATATAACCTTGCACCGCATGTATCAGCAAAATAAATTGAAGTATGATTGTAATTTGAATAGTTGCTTCATATTTGATTGGATTTGCTTCTTAATGATAAACTTCGTCCCATAAGTGAAATCTCAGGCTGCGATAATATTTTTTTCAATTATGATACTGCTTTCAATTCACTATCACACTTCGTTGTTGATGCAATGCCCTCTAATCCTGCGGATGCGTGGAATACGTTATGTGCAATGAAAATAGTTCTAATTCGATTTTAGACCTTTCGAAGAAATAACAATGAGGAAAGGAATGGGTCAGCTTTATTTTAATGCAATACTATCACAGTAAAGAAAGTGTATCCATCGTAACAGTTTCATTTGTGTGCTCTTACAATAAACTCAATAAGACAGTGCAGTTGTAGTGTTATTTAATAAAAAAACAAGTTTTTAAATTCTGAAATCATATTCAAAGGGAAATCGAAAAAAGTCTTGTTTTGTGGGGCAATTGTTGTGTTTCAAAAAGCAAGGATTAAGGTTAATTACACTCCCGTTGACATTAGCACTTCGTTCTTCCACTTGAGGCTCGGATCCCAAGACATCCGCAGCGGACAGTCTTCCGGGGAAGTCGAGGCAAAAACACACGGTTCGAAAAGGACTGGCTGAATCCACGCAGTACGGGCGTCGAGAATAATCGAGCTCGTGTTCCTGCCTAAATAATTCATGCTGCCCGGGTTCCAACCGTCGCGGGCGCGTCGTGTTTCCTTCAAGGTGTTTAATTATCACCCGTTCCTCTCATTCGCCCAACAAATCGTCGCTTAGCTAGCTACCTGTCCACTTATCACCCCAAATTCTCGTCGTTTCAAAGAAAGGATGGCTGTAGAAAAGAAAACAATACTAAAACCTTTCCAGATTCCATTCCGTCGGTCCTACTCCAGGACATCCAACCGTGTTTCCACACTCGTTGTCATCGTCCCTTTTTTTCCACCTCCCCTCACTGCCTTCCTCCCCACGACCAGCCCATTCTCCCGTCTGGGGGTCCGCCAAACCCCTCACTCATGCCGGCCATTGTTTACCCGCTTCTCGCATCCTAGCGTCCGTCGTAGTCTCGCGAACACACACACACACACACAAACACACGAACACCTCTCGCGTGCCCTAAACGAATGAAGCCCAACCCATCACGCGCTTGGAGGCCCACGAGTAATTATACTTTCAAATGTCTTTTGGCACTGGATCTCCATCTCTCTCCCTCCCTTGTCCCCTTCCTCTCTCTAGTCCTATCTCGCTCTCTCTCTCTCTACCTATCTCTTTCCCAGTTCCACCTCCAATTCCCGGCTATGAGACTCTGTTTGTAATTCCGTGAAGTGTCCGCAATTATTGTGCTACGGCTTGCCTCTTTCCATTTCCCTCCTGGTCTACAAGCACCACCGCCCTGGAGAGTTTCGCGGCGACCTGCACGGAGGTGTGCGCGTGCATGTTGGCGCCTGTGCTCGTGCTTTCGGGCTTTTGTCCGTGCATGTGTGCTCACTTCTCCAGAAAAAGCGGTTGCTATCTGGATGTGTGTGTGTGGTGGAGGGGAGCGGATCTCCCGTCCTCTCCCGCACGTCTAGCAATGTTTTCTCGGCGATTCGTGGTGTTTTACGCGAGCTGAAAGCAAGGGGAATGAGGAGGGAATTTTGAGAGAGCGCTTTCGTGTGAGCGGGTTCACGGTGTGTTGTGGGCAGGAGAACGGAAAGCGAAGGTACCGACGATGTTGGAAGGGACGCGATGAGTGTTTTGCTTTAAAAATGACACTCGCCCTCCATCCCGCGCCCTGCAACCCCCGGCGGAAGTTTAGAGCGTGTGAGAGCGTGGCGGGGGCAGGGGACGTCGTTGGTGGTGGTGGCGATGATAATAATATTCGGGTGGGTGGGCGGAAAATGGGGTTGAGGAAAATATTAGGCTAATTGGACTCGCGGCGATTTGCACCGTTGGAGAGATTTCAGTGTGAGGTTGCCCGCTCCCAAACAAAAGAATTCGCGGAAACGGAAATTTAAATTTATCCTCCGGAGGGAGGAGGCGATGGCATCTCTTAATCGCTGCGTGGGATTTAAAATAAAATGTGAATGTCTATCGAAATAACGGATGAGGATTAAATTGGAGGAAATTAAGTGGTTTAATAAGTAATTTTTTTTAAACCTAATACACTCAGGTAGAGTGCTGAAGTCAATTTTTAGGTTAAAGTATTTCACGTCCACAGCAATGAACTTTTACCAGTAAATTTAATTTTCCGGAAGAGGCTGATTCTGAAGTCGAAGATAGCTTTTTGATCATATATTTCGTTTAGGTGTTTCTATGAGACGGCTACGCTCCAAGTGTACGTTCGAAAGCTTAAGAAATATTTTAGACAGCCAAGCAAAGAACTTTTTAAAAGTTTGATCTCATCAAAATGATATTTTTGGCCAGGTTCTTTTCAGTGACTTAAATGATTGGCTTAACACCTAAGTATCACGCGAAAACAGCGTACCAAGCTCATGGCTTGGGAATCGCTTTTTAAATGAATCGATTTATATTTATTTGCTATCGATGTATGAAATAGGACCGAGAGTAGGCATACGTGACACTATGCAGAAAAGAACTGATTGAATAAGCACTTCTACGCCCCCCCTGAATGAATGCGTAGAGAGAGTTTAGCATAAATTGTGGGTCAATGGGTAATTTGAAGCATGTCAGATGGATGGACAGCGGAAAAGGAGTTTGGAAAGAAGGTCAGGAGGAAAGAGGAAGCGATACAATCGACGGTTTTTCTTCTATTGAACCGCATCTTCAGGGATGCTCGCGTAAAAAACCCATAAATTAAAACGTTCACCCACATGCCCCGACCAATTAAGGAGAAACAAAATAAAACGCCTTCCAAAGAGTTGAGCGCGATAATAAACCCGCGGGACAATGATTTTGAAGCGGGAATCACGAAAACGACACGCTGAAAAGGACTGACTGTAAAAGGGTCGTGGAATGCAAAAAAATCGGACGATGTAGAGGAGGTGGGGGGAGCAGGACGAGGGAGACAGAGTGATTGGAGGAGATGAGCTTCCCCTCGCGGTCGCTCTATTCCCCCCTCCGCCCTTTATCGTGACCCTCCGCCTCCACCCAGCCACCCAGTCCCCCCGGGTGCATGCCCCCCACCCCCACCAATGCAGAGCGAGCAGGAACTCATCCCCAGCCACCCCCAAAAGACCCGTCCATTAGCCGGGGAGGGAGGGAGTGGCGTTGCCTCACCCGCGTCCGCTGTAAAATGCTAAACTTAGGACCCTCTGAATTAATGGGTTATATGGGGGTCCCCTATGGGGCCTCACTCGGGGACGGTGGATGGTGGAGAGGAATAGAGAGAAAATGAAAGAGACGTTAAAAACGAAGGTTGAAGAGAGAGGGAGAGAGGTGGGTAGGGAAAGAGGAGGAAGAAAAGAATGAATGATAGAGAGAGGGATAGGAGGGTGGGCGAAAAAGGGAGCGAGAGGAAGAGAAAGCATGAAAGCGGGAGAGATGAGGATGTGAGATATAAATGCATGGGAGAGGGAGGAAAGAAAGATGAGAGTGATGGCAGAAGAGGGAAATGGAGGGAGTGGAAAAGCGGGGGGATGAGAGAGTCTAGGCGGAAGCCGAAATGGGGGAAGGGAACGTGGAAAAGAGTTGTGGGATTGGCTGAGTGTAGGATGTGGTGATGGAGGGACGCATAACCACAGTCTTCGCTGCTGTATGTTTGTGTGTGTGTACACACACACACGCATATATATATATATATATATATATATATATATATATATATATATATATGTATCTGTGTGTGCACAAGGGCTGTACATGTATACTCATTCATGTGTATATTATATATATATGAGTGTATATATATATATATATATATATATATATATATATATATACACTCATATATATATAATATACACATGAATGAGTATACATGTACAGCCCTTGTGCACACACAGATACAGGTTTAGGAGAAACGACGTAGAACGCGGAGGGGGTGATGACGAGATGTAGATAACGATATTAACCACAACGCGGTGCAACCACGGGTGGACCACAGTAAAGCGGGGATGGCTCCTTCCTCCCACCCCTCTCCATGCCACCTTCTCTCCCCTTCCTCTGGTCGCAAATAAGTGGAAAGGGAGAATCTGAGGGAGGGGATTGTGGGAGGACGGCATTGGGATGGCCCGGATTAAAAGAGATTTCTTTCCATCTTCGTTTTTCCACTTCTATTTTATTCGCTAACTTTTTTTTAAATTTCCCGTCGCCGCCGAGGTTTCCGTCGAGATACGAGGAAGAGAGAGAGGAGGGGATATAAAGAGAGGGAGGGAAAGTAGGTCGCGCTAATTAGTGGGAGTTTGGTCCTGGGCGCGCTAGCGGGAGGGAGAGGAGGTGGGATATACAAGGAAGGGTGTAGGAGGGATGGGGGGCTGGAAAGGGTGTTGGCCCTTGGCAAAGGAAGAGAAAAGTGTCCCCGAATACCCTTCCGTTATCCCGGTGGGAACTCTCAATTTTTTGCTTTCATTCATCGACGAAATTTGATTTCAATGGCGCGGGACGGCATTTTAGGGGAAGAGGTGCCATGGTGGGAGAGGGTTGTGTATGGGCTCGGTGGTTGCTCGCGAGGCGAATTGACAATGCCAACGGTCGTCGCTTATCCCGGTCCCGATGGAAAGGGACGGATGGGAAAAAAGGCGAGTTATTCTTGAATCGCGACGCTTTTGTTTTTCGCGGGTTGACGGAGGGGATGCGGGATGGGAAAGGTTTTCGGAGGAGTTGAGGAATTGCCAACGACGAGATACGTGTCGTGTCGGGCGCGTCCCGTCATTTTTTTCCCGCGGGAAAAAAATACCGTATGCGGGGCCGAGTGGACGTCCCGGGGAGCGATCTTTTACATGGCCACCTCGCCTGCCATCGGGTAAACTGCGCCGAGGGGGATGTTTGCAATGCGATATCTTTTTTTTAGGATGGGAAGTGGGGAGAGAGATGTGGTCGAAAGGAAAGTGTGCTTGATACATTCCTCTATCAAGGTTATACAAGCTCGTGTCGTGAAAGGTCGTGCATTTTTTTTCCCACGCGACGAAACTCGCTCTTCTATCGGACAAGAACTTATGGAGCGGCTTAGTGTGACCACAAATATGGATTGAAGGAAAAAAAGAGGGATATGGCAGGCGATAAGATTCCGCATCGGGGGAATGTGGCAAACAGTGTCGATTGAGGCTACCAGATGGGGGTTGTACAATCATACAGCGAATCTCTCAGTGGTCTGGATAATTCAAAAGGGCAACATAAGAGTTAATTTATTTTAAATATTATGCCGTAACATGTGGTGTTTAATTTGTTTGGACTGCTGTGGTTAATTTTTCAATAAATTTTACGGACTCTAAATCCATAGAAAAAGCCTTTTTTTTCAAACAACCTGTCCGCTGAAACATATAATACCATAATATTTTGGTGTTGCCACGAATGGATAACAAATATATATATATGGGGAAGAATTCACCCGCACAATGGGGAAGAATTTCATGAATATTCAAATAAACTCCGCAAAAAGGTCGCTGTTTAGGACAACATCGCCTTCTGTATTAATAAAAAAAGACGAAGGAAATATTTATACTGCCATTATAAAGTTTCACCATGCATCCATTCCAGCCAATGAAATATCGTTACAACTGACAGTTTTAAGATTGAAGGTATTAATGAGAGTATATTTACTTATCCCCTTGAATATCAAAGAGGACATTTTTGGATTATTGAAATGCTAATAAATAAATCTCAATATGGCAAATCATAAGAATTACGATTTTCTCTTAAAATATTTGAAAACGCCGAGTTAAGTAAAATGAGTAGCTGAATTAAGGATTCCGTTAATCTGAGATTTGCTCAAGAATATGCAGAAGTGGGCCTGAGGACTATCTTAAACCAAAACATAATCAAAGAAACAAAATACATGACTTTAAGATCATAGACGACATCACAGACTTTTATTTGATGAGATAGACAGATCTTTTTCTTTGAACATCATCAGCCATATTCCCACATTTACGTAATTTATTTCAAATGCTTTTATTTTGCGTGTTTAGCCTGGGTGGAATATAGGGTATAATAAGAAAATTATTTTTTGATGGAAATACTCGTGACAATTCCCATTTCAGCATGATTTCAAATGGGAGAAAAAACTAGTGGTTACCAAATGTGCAGAGGGGATCGTTTTCACTCAAATTTGTCTTAATTCATGTTATTTCCCGCCGTACCCTCCGAGCATGGGCATATAGTGATCTATAGCAGACTATAACCACGACAGAAATAAACTCATGACGCACATGAGGAGGCCTCCTCGTAGCCGTCGCACGCAATCACTGCCAAAGATATATTCCTGGCCACGTCTACTTAATCCCTCTTTGTGAGAGACTTTTTGGAATTCGCCACGGGTGGGCTCACGATGAGGGAGGGGGCGGAAGAAGTGGGAGAGAGGGCTTGACCTCCGCATTCCCTTGATTACCATTTCAATCCCGTCCGCGGGAACGCAAATCATTTTCGTATTCTCGAAAAGTTTCACTTGGGCCCGCCCGCTCCAACGGCTCATATAAATAACCAAATATGTGTATATACAAATATATATGCATATATATATATATACCTAACTTATGTGAAAGTCTCAAAATTATCTTGGTGTGTGTGTATATATATATATATATATATATATATATATATATATATATATATATATATATATATATATATATATATATACACACACACACACCAAGATAATTTTGAGACTTTCACATAAGTTAGGTATATATATATACATATATATTTGTATATACACATATTTGGTTATTTATATGAGCCGTTGGAGCGGGCGGGCCTAAGTGAAACTTTTCGAGAATACGAAAATGATTTGCGTTCCCGCGGACGGGATACATATATATACATAAAATATACATAAAACCATTAACACAGTAATCAACCCGACGGTCGGTTTGGTAGGTGATGGTTGAGTTCACCTTGTACTTAGCCCGACGGCGTGTGAAATTCACACATCAGGGCAGGGGGCCAGTTCCCATCCCTGTGCCGGTTATGGTTTCCCAGGAAGATCTGGTACCAGAAAAATCACATAGCTTATAGAGAGAAAAGCTATGTGATTTTGTATATATATATATATATATATATATATATATATATATATATATATATATATATATATATATATATATATATACACACACACACACACTAAAACACGAAATCCCGCCATACGGCAAGCGCAAAACGCAGGAAGTTTCCACACCCTGTATACATAAAGGAATCCTCTCTTTCCCCATTCTCCGCAAGTTGATTTTTTTAGAACAGACGCGTCAGTGGCTGCTCCCGCGTTGTTCAGTTACTTTTGTTTATCCAATCGATCGCCATCATTTTATATTTTTGTCCAACTCAATTTTTACTCACTCCGCCTTTGATATGAAAACATCAGCGATAAAAAAAATGTTTTATCTTTCCTTCCCCAGAGTTTTCGATGCAAAACATTCTCGCATGCCTTCGCAGCAAATATTTGTCCCCTATCGAGGTTTTTTTATCTCATTTGATCGGGTTTGAACCACTGTGGGCACTGTCGAAGATCTTATCCAGTTTTCGCTTAACCGTTACGAAGCTCAAAAATGTTATCCCGTTCCATAACTAAAAATATTACCCACAATTCGTCCAATAAACACTTTATCACAAGGCGTAAATGTTAAGCACAAACTGCCAATACAATGAAAGCGTTAGAAAGAATTGGTAGTCAACTAAAGAAGAAAGTATGATAATTATGTCTCCTGTACCTTCTTAATGCACAAAATTTCTCCAATATTTTGGTTGAATATTTTATTCTGTAATGGTCGGTGGCAATGAATAAGGTTTAAGTTATTGGGAATTTTACATAGAAGTACAGCTATTTTTTTAAAGTTGTGATCCACGTTTTACCACCAACCCAACGATTTCAATGTTGATGGATAAATTTGGAGCCAGCCGCTTGATGACATCTATTCTAGACTAATAAAGTAAAGTATCAAGAGTTCCGACGATCGAACTTCCGGTATTATGCAATGCATAACATTTAACAATGGTTTAAGTTTTAAAAAACAGGCAGGTTTATATTTATATTAAATAATTACAGCATCGTAATCACAAAAGAGTAAACAATCTGAAATTAATTTACACTTTACCGTATTACATGAGGAAAAATATATAACTTATTTTTTTGAAGAGACTTTTGTGCGCACAAATAAAGAAAACTTCACGTTATAATGGAGAGGTATGCAGAGGACATACTGGATTTACGATAACGAAAAAGACTAGACTTGTGAACGCGAATACTCATTATATTTCCATCGACAGATAGCCAGTGATTAATGTTCTTTCAGTTCTTCAGACACAAGAAGGTTTTTTACTTTTCGTTAACGTTATGGCCGTTGTGGAATTGACTAACGGGACTCCGTAACATCATTTGAGTAGTAAATTCGTTAAATTTGATACCCCTAATTGTGCACAGCCGCCTACGGGCGATGAAAATAATTGGGAATGGGGGAGCTACAAACTCTATAGTTCTTTCATTTGCGAATGGGGAAAAAAATATCGCTCTGTGCTGGAAGCCACGCAAATGAATACACCACCGGGCGGACGTTCCCTCGCTCCCGAAGCCTTTCCATGACAGTCGGCTGGCGGCGATGTCTGTGAGACCGACGAGGGGGAAGCAGGCAGAACGAATGGCGGTCGACGATGGGACTGCGGAGGTCCAAGTCGCAGGCGCCGTGCCCTCATTCACCTCTGACCCCCACTCCCTTCCGTCCTCATCCCACTCCATTACCTTCCTCCGTTGACCTTTCGTGAGAGAGGGGAAGAGCGAGGAGGAGGGTTGCCGGCCACAAAAGTCACGCCAGCATTAAAAGGAATCTTTGTATAAGGCCGGGTAATGCGGAATTCAGATTCGGGGCCCTTTAAGTGGAAATGGCCCAGGGGAGAGAGGGGCTGGGGGTAGGAGAAGGAGGAGGGGTAGGTGAGAAAAAGTGAGCGGGAAGTAGGTGTGGGGACGGGGGAGAAGTTGAGGCATGAGATGGAATCAGCGGGTCAACTCCACGAGGGTCGAGGCGACCGAGGGAATGGAGCGAGTGGACGAGGTGAGCGTGCCGGCGCTGGTGACATGATTACGAGAGCGTTGGAAAGGGAGAGGAGAGATGCGAAGTAAGGGGGAGGGTAAGAAAAACGGTGTGATAAGGTCGCACGTGACTTCAACACGACACCGGTGAGAGCTCCTGTGCTTCCGTGCGTGTGTGTTGGAGGGGACTGCGCGCATGCGATTGGGAGACGCGATTGTATCTGCCGAATATGATAAATCCGGATGGATATTTTTCACTACCGCCCTAGCACCAGATTCTTTAAACCGACTGGACGCTTTAACATTTTATTGTAGCTCCAATCCATCTCTCAATCTGCGTGAAATATAAATGAGAGAATTTCTTGGGGGAAATAAAATCCATGACATATTTTTATGCCTTCCTTTTCCAGATAAACTCCTTTTCGAGGGTTACCAAGCGAAGCGGCGTTGAAGCGTTCAAATTTCTGAAATTTACATGAAAGACTTTTGGATGGAAATAAGCCTGAATAGAGTTTTCCGTAGCAAAAAAAGGGAGAATCGGAAACTCCCGAAAATTAGGGCACTCATGCGAGAAGGAAAGTATAAAATTATTTATAGAAAAACTTCTTCAATTACGGTGGTTAGTTTTATTTTTTTGTCACAGAGTCAAAATTATGCTAAAAACGATTATATTTTTACATTTATGCCACCGGATGACTTTAATATGCGTAAAATAAGATAAAATGCGTTTCTGCAACTATAGATTAGCCGAGCCGTTATGTATCATCCATTTGGATGATTTCTTGTACCGTACCACTGTAGGAAGTGATGAGATTGATATAAGTTGATGGTGAAATATTTGCTCTACAATAGTGTTCGGTCATATAATTGAACAATATCATTTAATTAGAGATTTAGCTAAGAGATCAATTAGCCAAATTACCAAATAGATCCTCCCTCAAACTCTCTGTACCGAGCAGTTCTTTGATCGATTCCGTGAATATATAGTTTCATCAAGTGTTATCTCCGTTTCGGAGGCTGACAATAATGGATTTTCAAGCTGCTCTATCCTTGTCTTCGTTCATGATGATACAACAGTCCTTCCTGTTGGTCCATTATGTAATGTGATCCAACTATGCTACTAAAAAGTTTATATCCTGGCTTTCCTCTTCTTCTCATTCTGTATGCCTATCCCACCAGAGCTACTAACATACATTTTTTTGATGATCCCCTCTCATTACAAGTTCTGCGTATTCACACTTTTTCTTCGAAACTTACGAAATAGGTGTTTTTACTTCTATTCTATTCCAAACTTTGTTATTTTCATTTTTCAATTTTGTTTCCATGACAATTCTCGTAAGACAGGCGCCCTTAGTAATAATTTTCTTCTCTCTACTTTTTTTTTTAATTTAAACGTACGTTTATTAAAGATATGAGAATACTGATTATGCAAAACACTTAGTCAGTTTCCATATCAGTTTTGGTTTGACATTCCTTCTCATAGGTCTTTCATTTATCGAGAAGTTTTTTTTAGCCATATATGAATATTACGAATATTTAATATTCATGTTTGCATTTTTAATGAACTACTTCATATTTCAAACAATGAAGGCAACTAATTATATACGCATATTAATCGCTCATTTTTCTATAATATTTCAAGCTTAAAAAGAAATACCATATGTGGTAAATAGGTTATTCTTGTCGTAGAAGTCCAAATTTAGAAGACTACGGGAATATATGCTGTGGAACTGAAATATGCCAGTGATATGAATAAATTAAACTAATGTTTTAGCAATAAAGAATTAAAGCAGCAATTCTTTTGTGGCGTTGTATTTGAATGCTAAATCCTTCAAGGAAACAAATTTACAGCGCAAAATGAGCTCTTTTGGGAATAAAATTGCGATCTTACATAGCATGCTTTGCAATTCCAATTATAAGGCATTCGTGAAGTCGTTCATTAAAAATTAATTCTGATAAAAATATTCATGATATCAAAAAAATAAATGATATCAATTGACCGATTGAATTCCTAAGCTCCTAACTCCTTCGCCATCCATGGATAAAATGGCTCATTTCGATAAAACGAAAAGCACGAAATCAAGTTTCATTTATTCAGACCAGATGGGAGAAAAGACGATATTTTAATTCGTTGGTGGAATGCCCTACTCTTATTCTCCATGGCTTCAAATTTGATGGAATTATTCAACGGATGCAAAGGGTACGGGAGGGAGAGAGTTGTATGGATGAGGCTGGAAGAGGAGTGGGTGGGTGTTTGGTGCGTGGGTCCAAGGAATGAGGGGACTCAGGTAGGGAGACAGGATGAAGGGACGGATGCAAAACGCTTCGCTTCCTTCAGATGTCAGACTCCAGTCTCGGAAAGGCGGAAGATTTTCTGGGCCACGCCCTTCCCCCGACCCCCCTCCCTCCCTTCTCCCAAAAACTACATCTCCCAGCCCACCTTTCACCCTCTTAGCTCTCATCCCCGGCCTTTATCTCGGAGTCTTCTATACTTTCTCCCTCCCCATTCCCACACTCCCTGCACCTTCCTTCTCATTCCACCACAACCACTACTTCCCAGCCCCACGGCCGATATCCCCAAAAAACCGACCACCCTTTCCGGGACGTGTATGGCAGAAATTTTCGTGGAGGATTTTATTTCCATAAGCCTCTCCTCCTCCATCCCTCCCACCTCGCCCGTTCAGCCTCCTTCCCGACCAGCTCGTCGTCTTCCCGTCTTCGTTACGCGTTGGGACCGCTCCCTCAGTTATCCCAGCATTGCTCGCCGGGACGAACAGGAACTAGGGGAGGGGGTAAGAGGAGGTGGTAGGAGGGTTAGATCAGTGGAAATAACTAGGGTGATTCTTACAGAGCATTTGCCTTTCTCACTAACCCTCATCTCGGAGATGCTTGCGTTTTTTAACTTTTTTTACCCGTCCAAAAGTTAAAGAGGCCGAGATATTCGGCAATTCTCGGGGGAAACAAGTGAGTATGTTTTTTTGAAATGAAGAGAGGAGAGAAGGAGGTACAGGTGGGCGGAGTAATTTTGGGAAATCTTCGTTAATTAAGAAGCAAAAATGCCTTCGTCGTTTTCCGGAGGATCCGCCATTATTCGCGACGCGATTGAAGAGTTGAATAATAACAGAAACTCTTAATAAGATCGGCTAACGAAGAAGAAAAACTGGTACTTGCGTCCCACCTCCGAACACGTTCATTAATGTGAAGACTACGGGCAACATTTCAGTCATCCTAAATCCTTTTTCATTAAAACCAGACGTCTTATCATAATATTGATAGATGAAAAGAGCAAAATAATGGTTCTCGGATGATAAGCAAGGCTAATTAATGTTTTTAAGAGTTATTTAAATCGGAGTGGTTCTAAATTATCTTCTTACCTTGAGATTTTTAGTGCCAAAACTTTGGGACTATATTTCCATCAAAGTATCTTATTACTGACTTAAAAAACGTACATGTTGGGCTACTAATTGCCTCTAATAAATCTGTGACTACATTTTTTTGATTGATATTAGAATTTAATGCAATGCAGTGAATTATATATAAAATATTATTTTTAATGCGTCTTAAATGTCAAGAAAAGAAAATTCAATACAATTTTCAAATTGATTTTTAATGTTCAAAGGAAAATTTAAAGCTATGAATAAATGTGTCAATCCATTGATTACTTTCAAATTATCAAAAAAACCATGTTTTGAGAACAATTTTTCCACAATATACAGCATGCAACATAACTAATGACGGTTCACATCGATAATTACGCTGCAAGCAACTATGTATACTATGCAGAAAGTCACGGCACCATGTTTTAGGTAGCTATCTTCAGGACATCCAGTTTATACAAGTATGTGTAGAAAGATGGGAGAGATTAGCAAGGTGTAACCAGAACCAGAACTTTACTAGGGATGATTTTATTACAATATCGATACATCTATTTTTTTCCTAAACTGATTTATAATATATCTATCTAAAATCAGAGAATTTAAATGCACTTCACATGTTTACATAGTTACTTTTTAATTACAATTAATAGTTAATAATATACTTCAATTCCATTAATAATATAATTCTTGATAGACCCAGGGTTAAAGCAAAGCTGTAATTCTGTGTGCTAGAGAAACGTGTGATGTTTGTTGATTTTAAGTTTCCCCTTCCATCCCTCGTCCCTATCATTGGGAGGGGACCCTCTCGTTGCCTGCAGCGTTGTGTCACATTCCCTACCTGTATCCTTGGGGGCTGAGACCATTGTATGTTGCATGTCCATGTGGTAGTGGAATTTCGCCTTCCTAATTTTCAAATTTTAGTTTGCACGTTGTTGGATAAAATTTTACAACATTCTAAGGTGCACGTGTTTTTCAGTTGATAGCATATGTATTTGCATGCACGAGTGTTAAAAAGGTTTTTACATGAATGCATACGCCAATATGGGCGTAGTTTTGTATAAACGTATTGATGTTGCATGTGGTTTTGTTCTCTTTTACGGGTAGTGACCTAAATACCCCTCACAACATGCTTTTGCGGTGGCTTTCGTGGTATTATATTGATGTAGATGCAAATATGATAAATTCCCTGACCCTCAATATTAAAATAAACTATTTTCCAACTTCTTATAACTTCCAACTCTCTATATTCCGTCTAAAATGTCTAATTATTTCCTCCTTCTAACTCACCTACCCAATATTCTCCTCTGCATCAAAATCTTTCATGCTCCCTTGGTTCTAAATGTCTTCCCCAACGAGTATTCCTAATCTAATAAATTACTACCAATAACCTTTTCTCCTTTTCTCCTATCTAGAACTAATTCGATTCTTTTGTGGTTTTTCCATTATTTTCCACACTCGCATTTCATAAAGCCTTAGATTTACGCTTATCCTCAATCCTTGAAGACGAAATTTCAGAAGAGTACAAATTTACGGTCCACGTCACTATAATCTAATCTGTTCATAGCACTTTCACTTAAGGCCCTTGACATAACTATTCCTTCCCTTTATGCTTACTTCTTAGCCAAGCATGAGTTCATGTCCGTACTACTTCCCCGGAATATGGATGAAAACACTTCATATATAAGTGAAAGGCTCTACTTGTTTTCATTTCTGCTCACTATCTTCGGTGATACACAACTTCCCCATTGAGAAACTCCTTGCCTCCGTTTTCTTTTGATTTGTCCTTATTCAGATGTGTGATCGAACGGAAATCCGAACGAAGAATCAAAATTACACCGTCGTCTTAATGACGCCCAACTATACGCAATAAACGTGATCCCTATGCGCAGAGAGCATGGCTGGGCCGAGAATGAACGTTTATCAAAGACATAAGATCGCGCGCTGGACCGTTTACGCAAGCTTCTAGCGTCATGCTTATATTCCATGCTTTCATTCGTAATTATTTATGCCAGTTTTTAGCGGCCCGATACTCCCCGTTCGCTAAGATATGGATATTGGAGCACCCACATTCCTCACCTTTTGTCAATTCAAACACACGAGCGTGTATATATGCCCACCACATATCCCTCCCCCATTAAAAAAACTGTCTGTCCCGAGCCCCCGTCCCTAACTCCCAGCATAACCAACCAACCTTTTTAACGTATTCTCGAGAGAGAGAGGGAGAGAGAAAAGAGAAGGTGGGGGAGGGGGCGGAGAGATTGGGCGTGGGAGAATAGGCGGACGGACAGACGGGTGAGTGGGCGGGAGAACCCTACCCCAAGTGGCCAGCGGCGCCCCCCCCACACACACGGTGCCGGAGGACGGTTGATGGAACGCTGGAGGAGGAGAGGTGGTTTCGATGGTTTGGTGCCCCTGCTAGCAATCAAAAATGTATCTGCGGTCTAGAGGTACGTCGGGAGGAGTGGAATGGGAAGGCAGGGTGAGGGAGAGGGTAGGCCGAGAGAGAGGGTATCTTCCACTGCCAAGTGGGAAGGCACCCTCTCTCTCTCTTCCTTTCAACCCCCTTCCCCGACTAGAATCCCTACCCCCCCGAGGGTACCTCACGCCGCGAAGGGATGTAACGGCAAGGGGGGTTGGCGGAGAGGTATTTTCTCCTCGCTTTTCGGCTCCTTCCTCGGTCCCATTTCCACCCGCCCCCATACTCCCCCGGTTTCGGTTCTTTGGGCCTCCTTAACCGCCCTCATTCCCCAACGTCTTCCCATTCCAGGACCTTCCTTCCTTCCCCGTTCTTCAGTCGGCCTATCCGTGACTGGATCTCCATCCTCGCGCGCCCTTGCCTACCCCCTCGCTGCGCTCATTCCTCATTTATGGCCCCTCACCGATCCATTCCCTTCTTCTTCTCCCCCCTCCCGCCCCTTACGTGAGTGAATTTAAGAAGGCAGGGTAGGAGAGCATAAACCTTGCATGATCATGCTAAAGGCGCCCTGCCACTCCCGCCGCACGATTTACGGCCGGGCTTGACCGGCGTCATTACAATCGATTTTAATAATGCAAGGCTCGGCGGAGGCAGGGCGTTGCTCCGCGAAGACCCGGCGTGGTAACGTTCCTCATGGATGCCTTTCGTGTTCTCGCTTCCTCACTCTTCGTCTGCCATGTGAGCATTAATCGAATTTTTACCATCGACACTTCATGTCTTAGTGAGCGGTGGTGTTGCAGACGGAAATTCGCCGACTTACCAGAAGATTATCCGGTTAAAAATCCGGTCTAAGCCTTCGGGAACCACTAGCTAAACCGAATTCGTATTATTAACTGGCAACTAGAACATTTTAGTAAAGCCGCTGGTTGAAAATAAAGAACAATCCCATATTCCCATTGTACGTGAATTTTTCTGGTTGCAGGTATTATACGAGGTGACCTTCACCTATAAAACTAATCATCGGACCGCCTACTGTGAGAGAGTTGTGGCTAGGTAAAACTTTTTTTCCTCACTTTCCGCAAGAGGGTTATATGTAATGATTTCAATTCTGCATTCCTTTTGTATACTCTTTGTAAATTGGCTTGTCCATTTTGGCATACAGATACCATTAAACTATTGTGTAAGATCCCGCGTAGGAGCGATTTGGCAGTCATTTCAGACGAATTTTTGAGGTTTACATACTTAAGAATTTTTCTTTTTTTATCTGTTCCAGTTCCTGTAATTATTATTCGATTTACAGTATTGACGCGTTGTAACACAAAATATATAAAATAAAAAACCATTGCACGGGAACATTTCTTTAAAGGGCTTGGCACCAGAGGGAAATAGATTACAATCTAGGCCGACGAGATTCGTTTCCCATCCCCCCCCGAAACCATCGCTCCTCATGCACACTGTTATTTCCACACCAATCATCGTTTATCTCCATTTACCTTCAACCCACGAGATTCTCTGTGTGCCAACAATTCACCATCCCACACCCATCGCAACTATCCCTCTTCCTTTGTCTTCCCACCTCTTCCCTGCACTCTTCACATAAAATCCGAGCGGGCCGACCACGCGAGAGTGTGCCTGTGTATGTGGAGAGTGGCCAGAGGATTCAGAGGGTGCGTTTGTCTTAGGCTGTTTGCTCAACGATTGCGTGCGGCCGTGAGAAGGTGTGCGCGTTTGTTTACGCATGTGAGGGCGCGGGAGCGTGGGCAACTATTGGAAGGCCGGCACTAGCTCAGCCTCATTTAAACCGAGAAAAGAGAGAAATAGGGTGATCTATTCTCCCGGCACACGAGCTTTTAGTGCCAAGCGCGGCTCTGATCAATTACTTCACTTTTCATTGCCAAACTAAGTGTTTTTCCCTAATATACGATTCTTTATTATCTTTAGACATGTAAGGTATAGTAGTATTTTTTCTGTCGCTCATCTCTGGTTTAGGCTTCTGTGATCGAAATTATTCATTGATATCCACCAGTAGTTTAGCGCCTCGCCTCCACCTTTTGGGTTTTCTCCTTGATCAAAAGGAGCTTTCAGGGTGCCCGTTACCCCATTTCCCTTTTTCTATTGAGACTTAGGTGCGTGGGACACAATCCAAAACCAAGGTAATTTCAGGTTTTAAATAAGAGTGCTCCCTATTATGTTGACTATTTTTCAGGTAAGTATGCGGATTTCACTCTTACTCTTTCCTATGTTTCCTCCCTCCGCGCGCAAGCCTCGCGGTAAAGCACTGTTAGGAACCGGTAGTTTGTAGGTGGTAACCTCTCACGTTGTCTTCATTATATCGCGAATTAGTTAATTATAGTCTCTTCATGTTTAAATCTTAGCGTTAGCGATAAATTCTCCAACAACTAAAACAAAATTTCTAGTTCTAATTCAGTTCATCAGGAATGCGATACAGCGAATTAATGGCGAAAGTAACTCACCCAATTCAGAAAAGAATTTTGATTTACTTGGCTAAAACACCAAAAACTCTTTGCTATCCTACTATTATGCTAATTTTATATCATTCCTTCAAATTCGCTCACCGTAAGTTTCCATAATAAATTTTAAAATTGAATACTTGTTCCAAAATATAAATGCAATATAACGTGGAAGGTAAGGTACGGTAAACGTTCTCTTGACACAATTCTGCACGACCTCTGAAGTCACACAAACTGCCATATTTTGATTTGTGGGCTAGCTCGTCCGTATATAATACTGCTATGAAGTAAAAATAAGAGCATTTATCAAAAAATGTAAAATGTGTATGATGACAATAATCAGTAACGTCATCAAGAAGAATATTACATAAAGTGCAATACAAAAGGTCACTTGACACTGCTGCATTCGTAGTCCTAACTTTCCTGAGATTTCTATTGGGGTAGTTTTGAGCTGCCATTACAATTTCTTATAAAAAACTTAACCAAATATAGATTAGAAGCATTAATTTACGACGTTACTGTAAAGTATTTAAACCATTTATTCCAATAATTAGTTTATATTCGATTTTAAAAATCCCTCTCCTTCACAACCTCCTTGACGCTAATTGTATGTTGATTCTTTTTCCCATATTTTTATTTGCTTCTCTTTCCAAAGTTGAATACTCCTACGAAAAACCCCCGGATTAAGTGAAAATAAAAGTATTTCCACCTCATTCCCTTAAGACCTCATGACATTTCTGCTGTCCATCAATATTTGGGCACTTCATCTTCTTTACCCAAATTGAGAAAGGGAGTTATAAATTCAAGAGAAAAACAAGAAAAGAAAATGAAAGGAAGGGAAAAAATAATCAAGATTTACGGAAGGTCGACAAGTACTGTAAAAGACAGTGAGGCGAACGTTTGGAGAATAGATAGCGCTGTCACATGTCCACTGCAAACGTAATCAAGAACTGAAAGGAAAGGGAAGGAAAAACTTGAAGGGAAAAAAAGAGCCTATATGCTTTTAGTTGTCAAAGTTGAGAAAATTAATGTTTCTTCGCACGTTCTATATTCAACTAAAGGTGAATGAATATTAGAAAATGATGATGGCAAATGACAATTCAGCACATATAATATCGTAGTACACTTTATTAGCCAAAAGCTCAAATTTTCCCGAAAGGGAATTTTGTTGAAGATCATTCGCTCATAAACAGAAATAAACTATAGTATAGCAATTTAGAACGTAAATAAGCATTTAATTGCAACGCTAAATCAGAGTAACACAAAATCTATGTAGTGAATGCATGCAGTGAGAAATCTGACTTGTCTCGCGCATAATTCTCACCATACTTGTGGCAACCATATTATAAAAATAATATTTAGTGACAATTGAAGGAAATTGTCAATTAGTATGCAGAGAATATACTACCTCAATATAATGAATTGAAAATGAAATCGTAATGAATTAACATTGTTGTTCCCAAAATGCTCCGCGCGTAGCATTAATGCCATGAGGAACTAATATCATCTCTTCCCGCTGGCTAATTGCCTTTGTTATTCCCA
The DNA here is from genome assembly GCF_022747635.1 of Hetaerina americana. Classification (NCBI taxonomy): domain Eukaryota; kingdom Metazoa; phylum Arthropoda; class Insecta; order Odonata; family Calopterygidae; genus Hetaerina; species Hetaerina americana. Next base: position 52,631,632 of record NW_027286874.1, on the reverse strand, counting down.
CCAGTTTTTTCTTTCATAATGACACCCAGAAAGTTAAAGGGAGTATACGTGCTATTATTACTAAAAGCATGATTCCTTTCACTTTGGCCTTGGACTATCTACTTCCGTCTGTTAATTGCAACGGTTGTTGAGTAAATGTGTTTGCTAACTAAAAAGCAAAAACATCGACACTTTTCCCGGGAGACAAAGCCTAAACAAACAAGACAAGCTTAGCGAGTGATGATTTATACATTTCCTTTGAGGAACGGGCTGTTCAAGCTTCCGTTGCTACATATATCCTCCCTGTCTTCTAATACATACACCTTGATTTGTGACCCTGACTCTTTTGAAGCTCTTTCTTGCCGTTCCGTTAAAGATACCTTCATGGGGGTCAATCATTTCCTTCGCAAGTAAGTTCCCTCCCTCGCTCACGTCTGAACAAATAACATTGCATGCTCCCGTGAGCTACAGACTCCTCGCATTACCTCTCTGGTTTTGAGGCTCCGGATTCATTGAAAAAACTCGCGGTTCCCAGGGTGTTAGAGTTCTTGAGTTATCCTATTGCAGTTGACTTCCCTGCTCATTGAACGAGGTTTCAACAAAGGTTCTCTCGACTTACTACTTTTAGAATATTTTCCTTACGACGTTCCTGATAGCCGTTTGAATGCAAGATTCGGGGGAAAATTGGTGAGAGAGAGAGAGCGAGCAAATTTGGTAGGAACGAAGGGGAACACCGTTTCACAAAATATTGAGAAGAAAGTTGAAGAGGGCCTGTTCAAGTTGATGGGGGTCACGGAGGGTACCTCAAAATCCTCCGTTAAAAGGGAGAGGAAGCGTCCATCTTAACCCACTCGCAGTGGTTATCCAGAGCTGCCAATTAAGTCCCACGGGGTTTTAATCAATCTGGGAATTTCACCTTAAAATAACTTCTGGTTATGATACATTTGAGAGCAAATCCAAATCAGATTAAAAATAAGATGTGGCTGGTATTATATGCCAGAACAGAATAAAAAAAAATTGAGATCGTGATGCGTGACTTAATCCATCTCACAAACGAGATAAAATTAACAAGTTTTCATTCCCACATGATTTCTCCTTATATAGTATGCATCCGTGACCAAGTATGCCAACTTGCCTAGACACCTATTCAGACCACCGTGGGTAGGATACATAGTCATCCATCGTAATTACCTTCGATCAAAATAAAATATATTTCATTTCTAAATTTAATACAATATTGGTCTTTCAATATCACCATTCCTTCGACCATTCTTCGATCTCGGAATATCTTGCATCGTCACTAATTGTTTGCACTCTAAATTGAAGGTGGGGATCAGACTTATTTGGAAACTGAAGATTACGTTGAACAACAGAACCTCAGTAAGCAGTTTCACAATAGCCTTGAAAATTTATTTAGATGGTTGGTTGTTCATTGGAATCCTTTCATAACGCAGCGCTGAGGAGTTCCCATCCAGGGAAAGACAATTTATATGAGTCGATTTGCGGATAACACAACCATTTTGAACGTTCATAATCATGATATACTTACAAACCATTCTGTCAGAACTGGAAAATACTCTAGGCACTTCCTGTTGCATGAACATTGACAAAGGAGAAACAGAAATGATAATATCATCAGCTTATGAAAGGTGGCCAATTGCTCACTAGGCAGAAGAAAATTAACCATAGACGGCAGATAAAAAATAGGTTAAACCGCATGAATAAAGTGAAGACGACACTTAAATGTTTTCCTCGAACAAGGTAGATAGTCGCATTAGAGAACAACTGGGTAAATTATACGTGTGAAGAGTAATGTTGAATGGAGTTATGACCTCAACACTCGGGGTGACAGAAGATAGCATTTGAAAAGTAGTGCTGTCTTTGACTGCTAAATATTCCCTGGGTTGATTTAGCGTCCAATGATGAAGGTCTGTTAAGGGTTAAGGAGGAGGTTTCTTTGTCATCCCCTTGCCTACGGGAGATGATAAAGAAAAGAAAAATTATGCGCAATGGACACTTCATATAGGAAAAAGTACTAGTTTTAAGGACTGTCCAAGCTTCTGTGGAAAATAAAAAAGGAAATAGCATAATGATAGAATACATTAACCAACTCAAGAAGGATTCCTCATGCCCCATCCAAGCAGTACCGAAAAATTCGATATGAGAAAAGAGATAAGTAGAGAGCTGCTGCCAACCAACATAAGGGTTGACATCAAATGATGATGAAACATTTTGTGGTAACTTAAAATAAAGTGTTTTGTATCATGTTAGCTAGATTCAAACAATTTTCAATCATAAATTTTAAGAGTGGACTAAATTATTAGGTAATACCAATGTTTAGATACGGGAATTGAATAAATAAATTTCGCTGAATTGATTTTCCTAACCAATTCACCAAGAAAAACAACCTGAGATAACTGTATTTGGAGTAAAATTGAATTATAGCAGCATGTACTTATTTCATCATATAATTAATGATCCTCATTTTCTTATGTATAATTAATAAACAAGGTTTAAGTTAATTACAGAAATCAAACTTATGAAATGGTCTCTTGGGTATTATTAATGAATTTCAAGAAAGTAGAAAACCTTCATACTTATCAAATAATTCTCATTTCCACCGTCAGAATACGCATTAATTATTTAAAAACTATCAATATATTTCAAAATTATATTTAGTTACTCCTCATTACGCCTAGGTTTCATACAATGATGATTACTGTGAGTACGCAATTCGCTCAAGTAATTAATTCATCACCCGGCATGACTCAGTAGCTGGGCCAGTAACTGAGTCAGCAGGCTTACGATTTCATATTAAATTTATGAACCAATCTAAGGTGTAACATGCTCAATGATTAATGTAAACTTACAACCCACCAAGCAATAAATTATTGAGGTCATATTTATTTTTCCTATTTAATCAGCTTGACGAAAATGATGCATTTATGAAATTTGTGATTAATAAGACACGTAATAAATGGATAGGTGTTTACAACAAAAAATAGACTTTTGCATCAAATCAAATTCATTTTAATGGATCAATTTACTGCTCTTCAAGCGGAAGTTAATAATATTTATCATTACTGCCTGCGAACAGCAGGATAAGAAACTTGATTGGTGCTCAGATCTGCATGTTGCATAAATGAATTGACATGCATTGAATGCAACTGGCATGTATGTTAAAATCTTTCTATCTTCTAAGCCTCTTTCCCTGAAATCTTTCGAGCCTCAAAAGCCATTTTCGTGAAATATTACGGAAAATGGTCTAGACTACAAATGACGTAGTAAATTTATCTTCATTTTAGCAATAATATACGAAGTATTCGATAAAATGAAGCTTTTTCGATGCTAACAATCGAAGTGCCTGTCTCTTTTTGGTTAATGAGTTACTCTGATCACAAACAACGAGATTAAAAATTATTTTTTACAGCGTGATTTGTGCAAAGTTAAATGCTTTTAGATAAATATTTCAATATTTCCTGGGCGAAATTTAGATTTACTTCTATTTACAACTATTTTCCAAGTTTAAAAATTCAATTGTTTTACTTGAGTAAAAGATAGGATTATTCATTGATAGTTTCATTGAACAAATTTAAAAATACTATTATCCCTAAGCCGTGTCGTTTCATGTTACTTAAGTTGTAGTGGGCGCGAAACGATCTCCTGCAATGGCATCATATTATCTTTGGAAATATGATCGATTGACCTCTGCGATCACGACAAGGGGCTTTATAACAATTTTGAAAATGTTCATTTTTCTCCTACGGAGCGGATGTAATCCTAATAAATTCCTGAAAGGTGCATGATATTAAACACGATACTTTTATTCTTAAAACTTGGTGAAATTGTGAAAATCTTTACAGAATATCTCACATGAACACTCAAACATTACTGTAGCATGCTCAAATCATTGGCGAAGTCAAATGAACGCTACTAAAGATATCTTCACTGACAAATTAGATCTGCCAACAGTTACGCTGCCTGGTAGTACAAACACATTTTTTTTAGATTCCTGAACATTAGGGACGGAGAAAATAAGAATTATTGCTGCAAGTAAACATGGGACATATAACATATCGTGTGTACCGAAATGGAATGCAAGCTCCAATTTATACAGCGCGCACCAGTATCATCAAACTTTATTCAAAATTTAAGCGACAATTTACAAATCACGCTACTTGTTCAAATGCTCAATGGGCAAACACGTCACATGGTTTGGGCCAAAAATCCCGGGAAATAAATCGGCGTCACAAAAAATGATAAACGCGAAGAGAGATGGAGAGAGAGTGGTGATACATTCATTTATTCAACGCCCGGCGAAAAAATTAATAATGATAATAAAAACGACATCGTCGCAACGCGAAAAACGCCCCGGGAAATGCGCCTTATGAACGTTATAGCCAACTCGTTGGCTTTTCGCAGCTTTTATTATTTTTTTGAAGGTGAACAGCCACACACTTCTCGCCGTTAAAATAAAAAACAAAATAAATGCCTTGATACGTATGTTTGTGCGGGCACGGCGCGCGCTCGGATCGTAAAAAGGAAGAAACGTGGCCTATTTCGTGAATCGGACGGTAACCGTGGGAACATATCGACCAAAAGAAATCCTTCTCTTCCTCAGCTCTCACGCCTCCATTAGCGTTTCTTTTAATTTTGGAGCGTCGAGACGGAATTTCGGCCCCGTCATTCTCCACTCCTCTTCCTCCTCCATCCATCCTTAGCTCCCGTATTATGTGCCGTCCGACTGCGACGACGTGGCGGGTGAGATATTATTTTATTTCCCTCCACGCCATTCCCCCAACTCCCTCCTCTTTACCACCACCAACCATATCGCCACTCCTCCACCACCCTACTCTCCCCCTGCACCCCACCCCACTCCTCATTCCGCGTCGCCAAAACTTTATATCTCCGAGAAGCGAGAAAGGCCAACAAGCTCCTTTTGCTTTCTCCGTCGTGCATATAACTTTCAAAACTAAGCCATTGTGTTTGGAGAAGGACTCACGGGGCTGTTTCGAGGAGCTCCTATAACCTTTTAACGAGGGACCAAGGGGTGGGGGTAGGGCTTTCGAGTTTACTGTGGGTAGTTCAGGCCTCGAGACACCAGGTCTCGAGAGGAGGAGCTGGGAGAGAGGGGGATGTCTCTCAGTGAATGGGGGTAGGGGGCAGAAGGAGGGATGGGGGGTGAAGGGTGGGAGGACGACGAAGGCTCTGACGGAGGCAGTCACTGGAGGAGAAGGAACTAGGGGGGTCACATACAATGCACCCAACAGGCTCCCGATTCGAAAAACGGTCGCCCCGAGGGGTGCATAAAGTGCACGATGGCATCGGGGGACCACAGCTTTCTCACGGGACAGAGGGGGGGCGTAAAGATTTTATTCCACGCCTTCAAGTGCGAGTGGTTGGGGCATATTTTTCTGGAACTCATCCTGGGTAAGCAGTAATGCAGCCCTTTACTGCCCTTCTCTCGTCATTTATGATCCCATAAGCGCCGGAAACGTTCGCTTGGAAGAGGTGTCGAAGCCACCACACTCCATAGAATTTATATCGCGCTAGTCTCAACAGAAGTTGTCGTCGTACCCCAACTATATAAAACAGCGAGACGCGATTTTTGAAAAAAGTAGAAAGTCGTTTGTTGGAGTTTTGTATATTTCAATAAATTCCCCAAATTGCTTAGTTTCGTCCTATAAAGCAAAGATGTTTACTCTGAACATTCATGCTGAGAAACCTTTTCCTGTAGTGCATGCTATTTACCACTTATTTTAAAAATAAACCTATAATATTTACATATTTATTTCCATAAATAGACCAAGTAGACGAGTTTTTAAGCATAGTATGAATACGTAGAAAGATCTGGCCCTGACCTGTGAAGGATTTCCCGAATTTGGTACATTATTTATAGTCTGTTTATGTATTAAACAAAATGTATTAAACCCTGATACAATTTTATTTATTGTTAATACCAATTTTGTGGACCAACGTGATGAAATAAATGAGAACGAATGATAATTTAACTGTCATATAAAAATTAATTCCAACAATTAAAATGTCTATCGATAAATTAAAGTATCGAACAGGTTACGCAAATGTTTTTTAGCTTTTTTTATTTTTTGGAACACACCACAAATATTTTTTTGTGTACTAAATCGACTTAAGTGATTGGAATACTAGATTTCGATGCATTAGGTTTGCTCTTTCATCTGGATTTTCCCGGAGGACAATGGTATCGTTGACACTTTTACGATACTAAGCCAAGGGAGTAAAAAGGCAGCATGACTCATCGAGGTTTTCGTGAGCGTTTCAGAATGAATGCAGTGTTCCGGCAAATGTGAAGAGAAAGAGGGGAGAGAAAGAAGGGAGACGGTGAGGAGAAAGGAAGACAGAGAGACAGAGAGAGAGATTACGAGAGATGGGGACTCAGGCAGACGAGAGTTGAAGGGAGAGTGATGGTTGGAGGACCGCGTAATTAATTCTCCTTCCCTGTGTACTCCACAGAAGACCTCTTCTACTCCCCTCCACTCTGACCCTGGGTCACTTCCTCTGCGGAGAGGTTTCCAACGCCAAACGTTGGTCTGAAGGTCGAGAGAGAGAAAGAGACGGGGGCAGTCGCTGCATATACATTCCGCACGCTTTATGGACGACGTCGCAGTAGGCGACTGACTTGGCCGTCCCATTTCCCTTTGACCGTGGATGCTTCTGGAAAGAAAAAGCAGTATAAGGTGCCGCAGTCACGCCCTGCCCATCAGACCGGCCGTACATGGCGCACTACTGAGCTTGTTTGTGCGTTAGACGGTCGGGCTCATCCGGGACAGCCTTTAGTGAGGGCTCAGCGCGGGAGCGGTCCGTTGGCCGGGAGCGGGTTGGTAACGGAAAGGGAGAAAGAGGGGCGGTCGGTACTGGAAGATCCAACACGCGGCGACGCTTTAGCCATGTGTTCCAGTTCGACCGTGTGTGAGACCATGTGTTCTGGTCCATCACACGGTGCTTTTCTTTCGGAATCCCCTGCCGTCACCACCGTCTCCGACCCGCTGACCCACTTGATCTTCAAAGGATAAAGGGAGAGAGAGAGAGGGAGGGAGAGAAGACGAAGGGGAGAGAGATACGAGAGCAGAGACTGTGGGGATAAGGGAAGGTAGATTGAGAGTGAGAGAGAGAGAGAGAGGGAGAGATTGAGAAAGAGAGAGTGGAGGATAAGGTGGGGATAAATGGATGGAGCGAAAGGGGGGGGTGGATTTTTTTCCTTCATTCCCTTTATTTTCACTACTCGCGTCCGAAAAGCATTTCATCTCATGATACTTCAAAAGGACGGCCGCTCGTCTTCAGCGTCACATTAAGGGTCACTTGATAAAGTGCCATTACTTTGCCGACTTACTCATTGTTTTATTTTCTCCTTTCTTCTCCTTTTTCATCGCATTGGGAGCCTGTTTGCTGCTTATATAGTTTTTTTTGGCGGAGACTTTCGTAACCGAGCAAAACTTCTCACTGTTTTTTGTAACCGTGTTTTCCGACCTTTTACTCTCTGGCGTTCTCTCTCCCTGGAAATTTTTAACCTAATTTTCCTTGCAAAGTCTTCTGTCCCTTGTCACCGTGTTTTTCGTAACTTTGGACCAGTGTTGGACTTGAGAAAGAAATGGATTTTTTTGGAGATTATGTGATTAGCAGTGCTTCGTAGGACTTGATTTCAATAAATTTGTTATGAACGGGCATATACGCCATCATATTAGCTTAATTTTGTATCTTATGTGGCATATTATTAGCCATTGAATCTCCAAGGGTTTTCATTTTATCATTGATTTTAAATTTAGCAATTATAAGTTTTAAAGTTTCATAGGGGGTTGTGTGATGCAAATTTCCCAATTAGCTGTCGCTTCATAATGTGAGAAGATTAATGATTTTCTTTATACTAATTTATCACGCCTACTAAGCAAATATTAGAAAAAAACGGCGGAGGATTGGGCGAATTTTTCTAACAGAATGTATTTGTATAAGTGACGCTTGAATGACTTCTCGAGTAAAAACGAGAAAATGAAATGAACGAATCAAGTACAAGTTGGATGTACGCATTCGGATAATTGGTAGTTTTCCCTATTGATGTTATCATTATTACCTGTAAAACTTTATATTTCCCATCTAGTGCCTCCTCCATTTCTAAACCCAAACTGGTTCGACCCAACGTGGTGTTCTACTTTTCCTTTTAATCTATTATTCAGATTATTGATAATTATTTTGGGTGAGTTAAACAATAGCTATGTAATTACTGACTTATATTTACTTACACAACTAAATTATCTATCTTTGATATGGTTATATTGTGCATTGTTTATAATATTTTCGTCTAGAATGTCTTGTTCGGAAAAATCTTATAACCACATTATTTTACTTCAAATATAAATCTTGATCAAGTCTGCAAGTACCTGTAAGTCATTACACTTGTTCCTTTGCCCATTTTAAAAACTTTTCCTCATGAATTAAAAATCCTATTTAGCTGTTGATGGACCTATTTTGTCCTCTTTGCATCCTTCTTTATGTTCAGTAAGTTAAGTTTCCTCTTCTACGAGAATATCTCCATTGGACATTTTCCAAATGAATTCGTTCCATCTTTCAGTCAAGTTTTCGTTGTCTATCATCACATTTATCTCCTAATATTTAACGTTACTTGAATTTATTTTTGCTGTGAAGTGGGAGTTTAAAACTGTTGAGTCACTTGTCCTGATACTCCTTTCTTGCGATAACTTGAGTATATTACGATTTACTTAAAAAAAACGATTTCACTGGTGTATCTCTCTCAACAACACTTTTGAAATTGTTTTTTTAATGATTTTAAATGACTTGATATAAGGAAATTAAAAATATTGCTGGAAATGATCAAAACACTGTAGTGGTTTTCAATTTAATTTGGGAAGGTTTTTAATACAGTTCAACGGAAGCTTGTGTTTGATTGCTCAGAAAGAAAAGTTTTTGATTGGGGAAATAAGATATTGATTATGAGTTTATATGAAAGTCAAATAACTAACATCAACATGAACAGATTTGAAAGGAAGGCAAATATAAGGAAAGGAGCTGAAGAGGATGGTTATTTTCTCCATACTTATTAAACGTCTTCACTCAAGAAAGTATAGTTACACCAGAGGGAAATTATTAGGAGTTAAATAAAAGGAGCAGGCAAACACTGCATTAGATTCGATGATGATGTGATTATGATAGGAAAATCTGGTAAAGAAATGAAATGAATAAAATCTTAAATATTTAATCCGCATTGCTTGAAAAATTATAATCGATGCTAAATACAAGAAAATCACAATCTGTATTCTTGCATAAGTATAAGGTCCTAATAAGACCGTAGTTCTTACATTAGGAAACGAGAAAATATTACAAGTAAAACAATTTTGTCACGTGAGGGGTATACTTAGTTTCTGATGAAAACAGGTATTTAATGGAGATCAAGTAAAGATTTTTCAATTTAACCAATTTTCCAGTTTTATTCGTTTCCACTACTTTTTAGTGATTCTTACTTGCATGTTGTTAAATAATAACTCAAGAGATCGTATGATATAAATTCAAATAAGACGCTGTAGTAGCATATCCAAGTCACCTTACAGTAGAATTACTGTTGGCGCAGTATTTTATTGATGTCTAAGGCTAGCAGTAGTAGTAGAAAGAATCACAGATATAATGAATGAATAGCAATAAACCAATATGACTAAGTCATTCCTTATTTAAAACTGAAGTAATTTAATGGTTATCATCTAATAAAATATAATCATCCATTTGAAACTACGGGAAAATAATGCAAAACTGCAATCTGTGGCGCATTATTTTCTAGAAGTTCGGATTGGATCCTAGATGACAGGAGGGAGATTGTCTAAAGGCATCATAAACGTGGAGAAGAAAAAAATTTAGAAAAAAAGAAAAATAAGGGAGGAAGTTCAATAAGAAATAAATAAGAAAGTGCAACTAATGAAAACAAAAGAAAATCAACCCGAGAATATTAAATTATAGGGTCAAACATTTAAACACAAAAACATGTATCGTAAATATTATGGCACTGGGACAGAAAGACAAATGATGACAAAGCCTATACTAATTGAACAGGACTCAGGGATTGTAGGAAACCGAGAGTTACATACCTGCAATCCAAAGCGGCAGAAAACAAATATAATTTTTAGTTTCATCGACTAGGATTTTAGTTTCATCCTTCGTTTAAGAGAGTTGACAGTGAAACGCTTCTTTAAGGAAATACCGCCTTAAAAGGTTTAACAAAGAACAATTCAGTGAGAGTCTCCGCTGATGAAAATTAGAGCCAGTACCTGCAATCGCCTGATTCGCGAAAACAAGGAAAGAAATGAAGGGAAATTTAGAAAGTTTACCGCAAACGAGAGGATCGAAAATTATAATTGAATAAACCTCCACGCATATTCCTTAACAGAACAAATAGGAGTACATAGAGTACTTTTCGCGAACAGGGACGGAATGTTAGATTTCCCCTTACGCAGTAATTTCAAATTAACAACGAAAAAGCGAGGGAGTTGTGAGAGTGGGGATGAAGGAAATGGAATGAGTTGGGAGAGGAGAAGGGAACCGCTTCTCCTCCACCACCTCCCTTCCTATAATCCTCGGCTCAGTTCACTCCCATTCATCCATTCATTCATTTATTTATTTATTTAAGCAATTGGAAACACGATTCGGTCTCCCGGAATCCAGGGTTTCTTACGTAAGCCCTATGGAGGTAGGAGGCGGGGGAGGAGGGCGGAGCGGTGAAGGGACGGAAGCGCTAGAGTTATGAGAAAACCCTACCTTTGCTCCACAAGGCATTAGAGAGGGTAAAGCGGATCGAGGGACAAGAGACAGGTAGACGAAAAGTGAAATGAGTGGACGGGAAGGAGGGACACGAGACGTAAAGTGTGTGGCAGGATTTGGGGAAGTAAGAAAATACATCGATAAAGGTGAAGGAAGCATCCCTTAAGGAAGAGGGAAACGTTGTCGGTATAATGAACTAAAAGGAATGGATATCATCATAGGAAAAGAGGAGATGACGGAAAAAGGATAGCGATCAAATACAGAGCACCACCCTGAGCCACACGAAGTAACAAAGGGGGAGCAAAAGTACTCGTAATACAATGGTATGGAAGGGATTGCAGAAGGAGGGACAGGTAAGGGATTTTCAGGTGGATAAACCATGGAATAACTCCGCTCGGTGATGAATGTTCTGCTGTTTTCACCGACGGCGCAGTGGAGAAAAGATCAGAAGGGAGAGTGTAATGGAGAGGGAGGGTGGGTGGGGGGGGGTTGCAGGGCATTGAAGAGAGCCAGGAGGCCGAGGGACGACGTTAAGGGAAAGGATTGAAAAGGCTTCCGCTGGAAGTCATTGGGACGGAATGGGGGTGGGCAGAATAAATGTCACGAGAGGTCATATGTAGCAGATCCCCCTCTCACCGCACACCTCTGAAGGTGGATAGGGGGTAGCGTGTTGGGGGACAGCGTTGTTTTTGGGCGGAAATGCGTGCGGCTGTGATGGAACTTGACAGAAGAATTCGGAGATCATTCCTTGATGGTGCTTTCCTTATCCTTGGCCTTCGATGTAACTTTTTTACGGCCAGAATCCATTCCTTTTTTAGACTCTAAACTTGGTTATGGAGTTTCTATAAAAATAAATTGGGTGCAGATAGATTTGACAAGATTGAAAGGAAAAAATACGCCCCATTGTTATAATGAAACCTCATTCCTGCTTGCAGAATACCTTTGATGGACCTGAAGCATACGGACTAATACCTATCAACGTCGAGTTTTTTTAGTTAAGATTCGTGAACAATTTCACTGAATAGTTTGAAACCAACAACGTCACAAAAATTAGCCGTGATTCTGTCGAAGCTATTCCGCTTTTGAAGCAATTTCCTACCGAGCGTAATAGATTTACGTTTGAGAGGAAAATATATACGATTAATTATTACCAATCTATTTTTGAAGTAGTCACACCTATCCTTGTATTCTAAATAGAGTAATTGTTTCGGATTTACGAAATGGTACACAATATCAGTTCATTTTTTATTTATTATAATTTTCAGTCAATTTCAGTCTCAAAGGTATGGAAAAGAGGGAAGTATTCTGCAAAGGCCTAGACTTGGATGTTTTGGGAGAATTGACAAACTTCAATGTAGATGCCAAATTATTTGTGTGTCTAGTTCAGGTATTTTTTATTATAGCATAACACTGAATCGCAAACATTAATGTGGCGAAGGCAAATAATAAATAGACATTAAACAACATAATACTTTAGAACATTTTAATAATTAACCAGCTATTTAAAATGCTGAAACTCGATGAACCAGCTTTTTCATTGGCATTGAATATATCATCTTGTAACTTCAAACACTATACAAATAAAGTTAGAACAAATTGTAGGTGAATGATTGCATTTACCTTAAAATTTAATTATTATAAAAATTCGACAAAAGTTGCAGAAGTAAAAATAGTAACGCTCTTGAAAGAATAATTTACCATTATCCATCTTAAACTCAGTTACGGGCTTGGACAGAAAGTACTTATTATTTTCTGCGAATGGACCGTGCTCTTTTTCTGTTTTTTTGTGTGAGTAATTTCTCAACATTTTACCTGAATCTCATCCCCGTCATTTCCGAGCAAATATTCCAATTTTAGTAACAGTTACAAAGGGATAGAGATTTTTGTTATTACTGATTGCTGCTTCTATGTCCCATCAGGCGAAAGAAAACTGCGTATAATAATGTTTTTAATTGCGGAATTCAAGCAAGATATACTGTAGAGAAAAATAGTGGAGATTTTTTTGTCTGTGCCAATGATCTATTCACCGGAACTCCAAAATCACCAATCACCTCAATCTTCAAAACGCTTTTTCCAATTATGCAAAATGCTTGAAAAAAACATGAAATATTTTATTTAAAGTGCTTGATTATTTGAAGTGTACTCTAGAGAAAAATTCTCACTTAAGTCGAAGTAGCCAACAGGATATTATGATATTCTTTCTATATAACAAAATTACAGACAAATTTATTTCTCTCACAAAGGCAGTTTCAAGAATGAAAAATCTTGAATTACATACCGTTGTTGTAATAATAGCGTTTTTATCTCCATATCTTCTTCAAATTTTGAGCCAGACGTAGTTTTTCCAAATTTTTATAATTTTCTTCCTAGAAAATACCAAATTTATTTGAAACCTCATCATAATATTTTAACTGTATTTATTTCAAAGGACATGACTGTAAGGATCCTTTTAAATAATGCTCAAATTTTTCTGTCCCATTGGCCTAATGATCAAACTAGTCTGGTGTAACGGAAATGTAAACACTTTCAATGCAAAAAGGCCAAAAGTATTGTGATTCATGAATATCTATCCATTTTTATCAATTTCTGCACAATGATTTGAAACAAAAGAATACCGTGCACCAATGTATTTAAGGCTGATGCATTCACTTTTTGAAGGAAGCCACCTTCCACGCGTTACTTCCTTGGCATTGTGCACTTGATTACACCTTTACTTAAGTTGGGAACTTATGCTCGCTTTATCATTATTACGATGGCACATCCTTTTGAATCAGGATTAATGAGCCATTATCAGGCATCTTCCGAACTTTAACCTTTTTGAACTACATTCTCCAAGCCAAAGAGATCGCTCCCTTTGTCGCTCACCCCTAAACGAGTCGCCCCACGACTGCACACTTAATAAGACCTAAAATACCTTCACCCCCGGCCAAACCAAAGCAATAATGTCTCCGTCCCCCGCTCAGGGTGCGACTTAAACTCGCCGGGGCCTCTGCTCCTATTTGCTCAACCCTGACCTCTCATTGGGAAGGGGGAGGTAGGCAGGGGCGGTGTTGTGGGAGGGGAGTTTCACTGTCCATAAATATACTTACCGCACTGGCAATCGCTTTTTACCTCTCGGGAAACCCGTTCCCACACGCACACCCCGCACGCACACCCCGCCCGCACAACCCCACGCACACCGTCGTTACGGGAATGGTTTTCGCGCGGGGGTCCAATCTTTCCGCCACGTAATCGATTTCAACCCTACCCTCCCCCTCAGTCCCATCCTCTCCCCTCCCAATACCCCCCGCGACTCCACGTCCCCCCGACGTCCCGCACCTTTCCCCCCATTCACCCCTCACCTTCTCCAGACCCAAGATCCTCATATCACGAAGCGTAAATCATTTTAAGATAGAGAGGGGGGCGGGCGAGAGAGATAGAGTGGTGTGGGCTGGCCAATGTGGGATAGGAGATGGTCCGGGAGGCTGGTTTGGGCCACGTGGGTGTTCGCGAGGCGATCTGGGAGAGGAGAGTGAGGTTTCGAGGTATATGGGATGTACCTATCCGGGCTCTCTCTCAAAATTTCCACGCGCCCGCCCTGCAAGCCGTTCACTGCTTCGCTATTTGTGTTTTAACGGCCCGCGCCTCGGGAATATGCCTCCCGTCTCCGCAATTTGTGTTCGCGCGTGCATGTGTGTGTGAAGTAACGACTGGCCCATGCGGTGCGTCGGTTTTCTTGCCCGCCTAACCCCTTGTGCACCCCTCCATGTCACCCGCCTTTCCGCCGCCTTCCCGGGATTTAATTTGCCAATCAAGCTGGGTGGATCTCCCTGGGGTGACGCGCAACTACGGGCATATTTTTTATCTATTAGTGTTGCGTTCTTTGTAGTTTCCTGCCATAGGATTATGGGGCACCTCGCGTCAGCTAGGCTATAGAGAACACCGAATTGACACTTCTTACTGTTGCCAGACGTTTGATGTCACATCGCTTTAAAACTTATAAACGTTTTACACCGTACTCTTGGATATTTTAACACGGTTTCATTCATTTTTTAGTGCTAGCGGATTGAATGGAAATAAACTTTAAATCTTTATAAATAGTATGCTATTTCTTAGACTCAATATAGAAGTTGTGGTCATTCTTCTGTAGTTCTTGCATTATAAGTCGTTTTCATTGCACACACGCATTTATCCAGTAATGAAATTCGCTGATTTCTCATAAAAGATATATCATAAAATTTAATTCTGAGCCTTATTTAATTTTATCCCCTGATTTTTTATTACCCAGTTTTAAAGTAACAATGTAACTCATACGACGGTGAACACACGTATATTATGAAAATGGAAAGACTCGTTCATTTCTGTTTTCTAGGGTATTTTAAAAAAAGGTTGATTAGAAAATTACAGAATCATTTTGATAAAGTATTCCGCTTAGAGCTTTAGGCTCTTTGGGATTTGGAGACTGCTATGCTCTCACATGAGTTTTCTTAAGACTATGAACACACATAATTGAATCCTTTTTGTTTGGAAAAATTACTAATTTTAAACTGTAATAATTATCTCTATTCCGGTGAAGGTATGAAAATATAATTAAGATCCATTGTTAAAAATATATATGGTAATTAACGCCATCCACTTCCTCAATCAAAATTTTGAAAGGTTATTTTTCATATCATAAATGAATGATTAGCTCAAATATCAAGAAAAAAATATGCTTATTATTATTAGAAGAGGATGTGAATTATCAGTACTAAAATTATGCTTACATCCAAGTAATGGAAGGTAAAATAAAATCTAGTTATCACGTTATCGGCTCTTAATTTAGACATGTATGAATAAATGTTTTACTTTTATAAATAAGTAACATCTTTTATCTTTATATATAAATTGTGCCAAATGAGGAATTAATAAAATCACTTCCTCTTAATCAGAGATTTACTTTTTCATATTGTGTATTTTTAAAGCATAAAATATGCATTGATTTACCGTCCTATTTTTCCAATCTTTCTCTTTTACTTGATCTCTGTGTGACATATTCATTTACCAGCGGATTTGGAGTAGAATATGACACATAACTATGATAATTAAAAGTAAATCGTACGGATAAATAGGGTTATTGCCAGGGTTGTTTTTTTGTCCCATGTATCAAATATCTTTGTGATTATATTTAACAGATTCAAGCGAGATGTAGTGGAAGTTTTTCATAATGAGAAAAAAATTGCACTTTTCCTCAGATTTATACCTGTGGAAAAGTGCAATTTTTTCTCATATCTTCGTGATATTTGCATTGAAGTTACGTTCACATATACATGCAGCATTTCGAAGTTTTGTGAAATCATTATATGATGTTATATTTAATGCATCCTACGGATACTGAATATTTTACAAATGTCGTACCAATAATTTGAGCAGATGTTAAATGAGACTGTATGAAAATACCTTACCGCGCCACCGTATACGTTCAATTTTTGAATTTATTTTATGCTTTCTAATAATATCCCGCCGAACATGCATCAAAATTAATACAGTCAAAATACTTAATTAGTCATGTTGATTAGCTGCAATGACAAAAATGGACGGAGAAAACACTGAATTGCTGTACTGTATTCATGAAATGACGGTTGACATGGTAATCCATGCGTTTAGCGCATGGGGAGAGCATACAAATCCAACAGCTGAAACCCTTGCTGGGAACAAATGCTACCCAATCTAACTCTAAAACATTATTCAATCGAATTCTCAAATAATTTACCAGTGGATAGTGAAAAATTAACCATGCGTTCAACTTTAAAGGTTTTAATATTGAATATATGAGAAATTAATTCCATCTATTTACCCTTGAATGTTGGTTTTATTTTAAAAAAAAGGTATTTCTAGAAAAATGAATAAACCAATAATGTTATCATATCTGTTGATTAGTAAGGCGTGGTGTAAGTTAACTAGGATATTATTATCAACGTTACCTTCATGATCCGTATACGAACATAACAATGGGGAAGGATGCCATTGGACAGTAACCCTTAATTTTGTTACTTAGCAGTCTTAAAAATATTTAGGTGTTATTATATTTTGCACACTGCTGTTAGTTGCATAGTATTTGCACGTATCTTGGGAATGCACCTTCTTGCTTCGCTCATGTAAATGACATTCTGCGATTAATTAAATATTTACCATCGTGATTATTTTGATAAACCATGACACTAAGGTCCTCAATTACAGGGGAAAATAAAAACATGGCTTTCAAGCCGTCTTTAGCTCACTCCTACACTTTCACTGTCAACTAATCCATCAATTGAGCAACAGAATTCGCGAAGGCGGTGTTATAATAGTTTCATTTACAAAGTTAAAAAATGTTATAATTAGCCAATACCTTCACTTACTTATGCTTATATTACAACATATTTACAGCTTGAAATCGTTAATATTAGGAATTAAGAAGTTTAACTGTCAGTACTCTGCCTGTAGTTCCTGAAAGAGTAAACGAAATTTAAATATGATTACTAAGGTTAAACCGTGAAAGAATTTCCTAATAGTGTTTCAATCATTCCTCTGATGCTTTCCATTAAGTTCTGCTTTGGATTTCCCAATAAATATGATTAGCAAACGTTCATATCGATTATCTTAACAGAAAAACTATTAGTTTAATATAAATGTTACATCCTATATTGAAGGTCAAAAAAACATTTATTCTATTAAGAAGGGTTCCAAATGCAATTGTACAATAATTCGAGTAGCCCAAGTTCATTATTAACAAAAGAGTTAGGATTCGTTAATTGTACAAGTAAAAATCTGCAAAGTGTGCAAGAAAATAAATACATCGAATGCAAAAAGAGACTCGTTAGCAAAAATCAGTTAGTTGGACGGAAGGGGAATTCCAGTATGCATTCAGCTCCTATAGTCCAAATGTTTCATACACCCGTCCTAAATCCATTCATTTAGTTTTCTCTTTCCCACCCAAAATTTCATTAATGTATTCTAATATGCATCCACGACCATTATTGATACGACAATGATCGCCGCCACCGTCCGATCCGCGTCATAATCACTCCTTCATGCGCTCATGATTGACGGAAGGGGTCGCCAGGGAACCGACCTCCTGTCAAAAATCGTCCAAAGGGAACGATGCCCCGAAGAGAGAGAGAGAGAGAGGGGGAAGGGGGTGGATAGCCAAAGGGTAAAGAAGGAGGGTCCAAGGAGAGAGGGAAAGAAAAGAGGCATGGGGGAGAATAGCTGCAAACGTGCGGTAAATGGTGAAAAAAGAGACAGGCGCGAACTCTCAGATTATGGAGATGGAGGCATGGAGAGAGTGAGGGTGGGAGAGAGAGAGAGAAAAAGAGAGATATGTGTGGTGAATAGAAGAAAAAGAGTCCCCGATGACTAATGATAAGGGCAATAATCGAGATTTGATTCTCAAAAGCGGGAAGATGGAGAAAAAACACTCGAGTCAACCCATCTCCCGTGCCTACGGGGAAATAGTTTTGGCCTCTCGTGTAAGCGATGCGGAGCTTTTTCTTTCACTCCCGAGTCATTCCATTCAAGGATATTCAAGGGGTGGAGTGATCGTGGAGGGGTGAGGGGGATGAAAGAAAGGGATGAGGTGGGGCAGAGAAGGAAGGGGTCCGTTCTACCACCACCACCACCTTGCCACCATCATCATCATCGCCACCATCATCTTCATCTCCCGCCGCCCGTCCCCTTTTTACTCCACCTCGACGACGAGAGCGATTAAAACACCGTCACTTGCAGATGGTAAATGCGGGGGGCGATTAATGCGTGCGTTCGCTAACCGACAGAATGGATCCATTTGGGCGGGAAATTCCCACAAATCGATTCCTCCACTGTTCCCACTACCCCGCGTCTGTGTTTTGTGCTTCAGTTTCCTGCGTGCGTTAGTGGGAGCCTCGGGTATGTGTGTCTGTGTACGCATTTATACACTTAAATATGTGTAAAAAATACATATTTAGTTATATTAAACGCTTGTTTGTGTGCATGTAAACATTCACATTAAAATATGAATGGATAATTTCACGCCAAGTCCAAAAATAAAAGTGTCATTTATGGAAGCAGACTCACGGATTTTTTTTCTGAAACTTAAGACACATATAAAACTCGTTTAAAATTAACAAGAGCTGGATAAATGAGTTTAAAAAAAATCAATTTTAGCGTATCATGGGAACAAATGAAAATATCACCTAAATGTCTGTTAGGACCTAAATGATAAAATAAAAATCATAATTATGCATGATGAAATAAATGACCTGTGTTCAATAGAATTGGATACACACAGACAAGTAAGTGTGTGTTTGAGTGTGACTTCATTAGCGAATTCAGCCGCCTCGAAGCGCAGATCAGTACGAAATTATCTCTATATTCACCAACCAAACTGACCGACCAGTTGATTACTGTACTTGGGTTACTACGCAGAGCAAAGTAATGAGAAAAAGCAATAAAAATATAGGTAGTTACCTATTGCACCAGGTTAAATAATTTAGAATAATAAATCAGCCAATTAATACCAAATGAATAAATCATTTGACAATTATAAAATAATTACCTTGCCAGCCAAGCCATAGCCAAGGTTAAACGTATGGATTTACTGTTGAATGCAGTACAAAATTAGTCCGAGATTTATACGATGAATAATAATAAATCATGAGAGATGAAGTTAGACTTCCAAGGGACAGAATAATAAGATTTTCAATGGACAGAATAGGTATTCAAAACCTCAATGTAGAAGAGATTAAAAACAATGCAGTCGTAGAAGTTAACGTATCTTACTTGATTTTTACCAAAATATTTTTACAGGATTAATTGTAAAGTAATAGTTTGGAATTGCAGTATGAGGCTGAATGACAATAACAATTACATTTTGGTAGTAAAAGAAGCGTTTATAATCTGGGAAATGATAAAGGGAATCTTCTTTTGAGACAAAGAGAAAAGATTAGAACTTCTACTTGGATGTTTGATTTGCATTTCTCCAAATCATAGTACTTAAGGATAGAAGAAATATGTAGATCGTAAGTTCTTGAGAGACGGAGGCAAAAGATACGTCGGAGAGAGAGAGAAGAACAAAGCACTTATTATAATACGTGAAAATAAACTTTTGAAAGAGTAATTTTAAATGATCGTGGAATTGTGATGAGTTTTGGGATCATCATTATTAATTCTTAAATCATTTCACTAAAGATAATAATACGTAAGCTTTTCTTAAATATAAGCTTTTTCATGTCTCGGTTTTTCTTTCGTCATGTCTATATAGTAGCGTAGTTCACTCATGCACTTAGTCAACACCATTCGTTCCTATACGTAAGAGTTATCAGTAAATATTAACAAATTTTTTCTTAAATATTTTTTCCACGGAAACTGTTAGGTAACCTCGTTAAGTACAAAATAACCAGAGGCTCTTGAAACGACCCAGTTTGTCCGGCAGTGAATTCGCTCGCCGGTTACCACTAAGGTCACGGTTTCAGATTTCTCATGGGGCTTGATTGACTTTGGCTATTTATGAGTATGGTTTGCTATGCGGCGGGATGCCTGCTATGGGAGCCTTGAAAATCCCAAATATTAGGACGAACACGTGATTACCACTATATTCAAATAAATGTGATGATATTTTTCTCGCAAAACAAGTTTTTAAGTAGGATTTTTACCAAAGTTTAATTGCCTCACTATTGATAAATAATTTATGCATGGTCTAAATTAAATGGATAATTATTGTCCATTAAATATGCGCTATCTTAATTACGATTTTTATGTATGTAGGCCAATTAAGGGAATTATGCAATAACAATTACAACTTATTGAATGAAATTCATCATGTAATTCTAGTTATTAACGACTTACGGAACTGCCCACGTATTCCGAAATTTTCATTTATATTATGCTGTTACAGGGTAAAGGAAATACTACTATTCAACTTAGCATTTACGGTAGTCCATTTCGATCCCGGTACATATGATGCCGTTACTAACATTAGATCTAAATTTGGATCAAGATTTCTCCAAAATTCTAGCGACAAAATTATATTAAAAATGGTGTTGCGTTAATCGTCTTATTCAAAATTAAACTCTCAAGCTAGGAATGGATCAAGTAATCCTCATTTATTTCTTGACTCTCTTAACTTTGGGGGCGCGATTAATAGTAATTGTGTGACCCTACGAAAACATTGAATGCTTTTAATGGCCTCCATTTCTTAAAACTTCTATTTCAGGGAATAAACTAAGACGGAAGCATTATTTTGGTGCTATATTTCAGGAAGGATTGGTATTGTCGTTTTCAGCTTCCTTAACGAGTTTGGTTTCTTCATTAAAAGACAAGATGAATGAGGAAGGAAAGACGGAGAACTCCACGTAGCTCCTTCGTTAGTAAGTTGCATGCTTCATTTAACATTGCCTTTACCCCATTTGACCTGGAATAAGTCATGCACATAATGCTGGATGAAATAATAGCAAGGGACCCATGTTTCAGTTCTTGAAGTGATACACTGTCATTTTTCACACGGCAGAGTAGAAAAAATTAATTGCTTAAATGATTTAGCTTTGTTGCAAATCATGGCCCTGGACGAAAATGTAATATTCCGTTAAAAAACTATTTATTTATAATGTTGCTTGTTATTAAACTAATCCATCATGCCTGAACTTAAAATCTACACTTGTGGGGTTAAATCTAGATTAGCCGGTATATTTCCGAAAATTCGGATCCTTATTTGTATTTGGTAATATCTGCATCAACGAAAAAGGGAAAATTAAGATGGCAACTGTTAATCTGACAACACCAATTGAAATAAACCTTTGAAATTTAAGTAAGGGATTCGAGAATCGATCCATAGCAAAATGAGTCAATTAGTCGGGCTTGACGGAGCTTATTGCTACCCGTACCCGTGCCTAATTTTACGACCCGTACTACCTTACGTGGGGTTATTTGAGTTTCAAATGAAAAAACGGTCCAATCGTTCTACTAACTCAGAAGTAGAAAAAGAAGGAATGGAAAATTTTTCATGGATATCTACACCTTTGTTTTTTTTTATTTAAAGTGTTTATTTATCCAAGTAGGTGCACATACATTTAAGAAGTAACAATTGTAACAATAGTAACAATAATAACAATAAAATTTCATAAAATTTAACAGTACACGTACTAGGAGGCCCTGTTGTAGGCAACAAGCCTCTTCAGGAAAATAGCTCAAGTCTATTGGGAGAAAGTAACTTTCTTATTCCAAGTAGTGTGAATTACCTTTGAGAGTAAAGGCCGAAAAAATATTCACTTGAAATACATGTACATCTACACAACATGTTCATATACACCGTAAGTCCATTAGACGATTATTAGCCCATTAGATTTTATTCTATTTAACGTGTTTGGGCACGTTAAATGGAATAAAACTGCATGCAAACATATCTAAATATGAAAATAATTTAAAGATAAATACAATGCCCATGGAGAAGATAAAATCCGAAAAGCTGAGAATTCTTCATGTATTTAATATAAATGAATGTTATATGAAGAAGATAAGCAGCAAACGTGTTGGATCTGAGATGAATAAAATTAAAAAACCATAGATCAATGAGGAAGAGAGAATGAAGTCCTCAAATCAAAAAAATCATCAAATTGAAGGGAAAATGAATGAATGAAGTTGGATGACATGATTACAAATATATCATTCGTTTGAATGTACACGCATAAATCACCATTTTCTCGAAGCTTAAAACATTTAAAACGGGTGTTTACTGGAAAACAGACCGTGTAGTAGCAACCCTATCACCGACAAAAATCAATTAAGAACTGTAGCTGTTTCATGGCAATAGGTGTGTCTATCAGTAAGGAATTATGTTTGTGTGTGCTGGAGTTTGAACTGATTTCCCGGTGAGTTCGGAGGGGAATAAATAAAGATAATTGCGTTCAAATTTTGCAGGGACTAATACAAAACAAGGCTGATATCGATTTGATTCTCTGAGGATTAGCTGGGGCATATACCAACTACGAGTACGTTGCGTGTTCGTACTTTGCATGCATCGTGCAAACAATTTAAGTATCGGGAGCAAATCATACTCCACGCTTCGAGACAAATAAATGTTTGAGCGTCATCTCTCACTACGAGTCCAACACTTGTCAGGTGTTTTATGCCCACCAGTGTGAAGGAAAAACATGAATGTAGTTATTTAATTTTATATGAACGAATGAAATTTTAAAAAAAAATACGATTCTTTCTTCCAGCAGGGGATTACACTGAAACTTTAAGGATAGATAGAAAACTATCGATTCTGATGGGATCATTGAAGTATATCAAAAAATAAAAAATATTATCAACGTGCTTAATAAATAATACCACCACAATGGAGTCATTGGGTTGACCCCAAGGTTCAACTAGTTATAAAAATTCATACATGCATTCTTATGCAATAATTTGCGATAGTTTCCTTTTGCTAATTGTCTTACGGTATTTATGTAATCAGAAAATTAATAGGTATTGGGCAACAGTTCTTCCTGAGTCGCGAAGTTGTCACTCTTGATCCATAAACAATTTTACTATGTTAATAAAGTGGCACTTTCGTAACACTTAGGCATAGTTTCGGGTATGTAAATAGAGGGCAATCAAATTCAAATTCGTATGAATAATATATTTCGCATATTCCCATCTTCAACCCGCTTTCTCCAGAAATTGGGGGTTCTTCGTGGAAGGGTTGTCTCTCTCCCTCCACCCTAAGAGCAGCAAAAGTGTCGAAAAGAAGTAAGCGAGAGAAAATTGAAAGAAAGGAAGGCTGTGAAGCGCCATTGGGGTGTCAGAGCTTTGGGGAGGAGAAGTGGAGATGAGTCTGCCATTGTTTCAGGGATTCTCGAGAACTGCTTCCCACACTGTCGCCGTTGCCTTTCCCTCCCCGGCGGTCCTCGTGAGTGCCGGGACTTCTTCTATCGCAGACTTCCTTTGGCCTCTCCCCTTTTGTTTCTCCTCCGCAAACCATCGCCTAAACCCTCTCCCCTCTCTTATAAAGGGAGCCAATCAACACGCGCCATTAACGCTGACGCTGACAACGCCGAGACTTCTCCACGACCCTCCAGCCGCCCACACCTCGTCCCCCCAACTCCACGGTTTCACTTCTCTCCCTCGACTTTTCTCGTCCGCTCCGTCTACCCGCACATACCGTGGGCAGGACAAGAGAAGGGGAGCCAGGACGAGGGGTGTATTGGAGAAAGCCCAGGAGGAGGGTTTTGTAGAAGGGAAGAAGATTTTCCCTAGACGAGGGATGTGTTCCCTGGGAGGGAAAGGGGTGGGCGAGAGTTTAGTTTCCGTGGAAAGGGAAAGGTATAATGGGGAGAGCGGCATCGGGTCTCACTCTGCAAATCGTCCTACGGGATGGGAGAATACTAGTATACCGGAGGTGGCTCCGCGCGCAAATGATTCGACTGTTAGGAAGAACGTCCTGGGGCCGAGGGTGTCAAAGGTTTTCATCTCACAACGCCCTCGTGCCGCCGAAAAGGGTTACTTTGCACATTTCTTACATGGGTAGTAATTTTGATTACGTTGTATTTTTCCCTCGGTCCTTGGCTACTTTCGATCAAATAGTGCCGCTGACCGCTTTTTAAATAGATCCTCAACAAAAATATCGAGTGACAATTATTTTAACATTTTTTTTCTCAACAAGGGCGTTTCCATTTACTTTACTTTAGCCCTGTTTAAATGGTGGCATTGATTTATCTCCGTAATCCTCATGCTATTTGCTCCCAAAATTAGGAGAGTAAAGTTTGTAAAATATATTAATCATATGACATAAATTATTTATTGAGGTTGAACGAGATCAAAGTAATTCAACATCAATACCGCTGTTTGTTCAATTTAACCCCATAGCCATGCATTGCATAAATAATTATGCATGAGTATACATGTATATATGCATGGATATGTATATACGAGTATATTTGTGTGTGTCTATATATATATATATATATATATATATATATATATATATATATATATACATATATATATTTTTACAAAATTTAAATGAAGAAACGATATAGCGCTAGGAAACAAAAACAGAAACTCATGCAAATAGTTTCATTTATATGTTTCTGTAATTTTGCTCACCAGCGCTCTCACTTCTCCTTTAAATTATCATTCACATCTGGGAGACCCATTTCCTTGAACGGGACTTGAACCACGGATCTTTAGATTTGTCGAGCCGATGCTATTACCACTTGAGCTATCGAGGAAATGTAATTTACACTGAAATCTGCTGGGGGTTTGTGCAACCATGTGCTCCGATTCTGTGGCCAGGAGAGAGCGTTAGGGAGCTGTTTCACCCACCAAAGGAGAAATGGACGACACAAAAGGCAATATAACAGTTAGAAAACAATCATACAACGTCATAAAGGATAGGAACAATGTGTCTCGCGGCACACATAGTCAGAAGAAGGAGTCGCGCCATATTGGCCAAATACACATTCAAACACCAAAACCCGCCATATGGCGAACATATACTCATTCATATGGAAATAGATATAAGGCGAAAGGATAGGAACACACATATAAGACGAGCATAAGAAGGTGGGGAAAGTGAAATCGAGGAGATCACAAGTGCAAAAATATTTCCCTGACCGTGACTTGAACCACGGGTTTTTCGACTTGCCGGGCTGATGCTCTAACCGATTTGGTACTCAGGTTTTCTTGTTTGACCATTACGTTGGAGATCTGTGATAAAAGCTGAGTGAAAAATGTAATGCTGCTAAATTGTTTATTTCATGGGATTGTTATTATTCATAATGGTCAAATGTAAAATAATGGGAAACGCATTGAATTTAATTCAGGCTTTTCCTTTTTTCTTCAACTGAAATTATTAACGTTTAAGTTAGGATCTTGGAACTTGAACTAAAATGATTTTAAATAATTTAATCATCTTATGATGTCCACATCTATTGCATATCGATAAAAAAATCGATTGGATCTTTTTGATAGTTTTAATATGACAATTGGCCAGTAATTTTTTTGGCTTTGATCACACACTTTTAATAAAATATTTACCGTTTACAGAGAATGTGGTGCGTAAGAAAGTATTTGAATCGTGTAGGTACTATATTTTATTTATGATGGATTTTAAATTTAAAATATAATAATTAAACATTTTTATCTTTCAATGATTCATTCTATTTTCCTGTAGACCTGATAGGGACTTTAATGCTAACATGAATAAAATGTGTTATAATATGTGTTTCAATAAATCTGATTTCCTGATAGCAAATTGATTGAAGTGAAGGATAAGAATATAAAAAAAGAGAATGATGAGCTAAACCTAGGGACGGGCGGGGAAGCATCTGCATAAAAAACACAGAAAGGGTCAAGAGGCTCAGAGTTTGAAGTCCATTGCCACGGACACTGAACTGCATCTGACGCGTTCGTCGTATGATATAGTGCCATTGTTGTCATTTAAATCATTGACACAGCTCTCTCTCTCTCTCTCTGTAAACGTAATAGGTTTGAATTTTGAATATAGTTTGCACATGAACCATGAAAGACAACGAATAAATCACTTCGCTTATTTTTTCATTTGTAGTTTTAAAATCTCCCATCACAAAATTCTTTTTATTTTATCCAGTGACCCTCAATTTAAATGCCAGCATACGAACCAACCCGGAGACGGACTTAGATTCACTCGGCTAGTAGAAATCTAGATACATGAAAAACGAGGGTAAAAAAATGGGGATGCTTTTTTAAACAAATAAGATATCTATTTCGCCAATTGTCTTCGTTTTTATCGTTATTCAATGAATCGTTCCCTTACAACTACCCATTCCTTTTCTTAATATTTCTCCATGAATCATTTTAACTACGTCATCTGAGCGGAAGTCGTTACTCACTAAATCATTTGAAACATCTCTCTTTAATTATATTCTATATTATATGTATTCAATATTTCGAAACTCATAGGACGATTTTGTTTTTATTCCAATTTCTTAAAATCTCTTTGGGGGGAAAGCTACCAATGCCCTTGTTACCGCCGATCTTAGGAAGCTTCGAAGTCTCAGCTATCCGCTTTAAGCCCTGCAAATGATATCCCTTTAAGGAAAATTTCCTCTGCCCTCTCCTTAGGGTCTCCTCTCCTATCTCGCCTCGAAATTTTTAAAAAGAATTTTTTTGAACATTTTTTCCCCCTCCCTTCATGATGCGCATTTTTCTCTCCACCCCTCACCCTTTGCGTCCGCTTAAGTTTTTCAGAGGTTCCCTTTCTCTCTTTTTCTCTCTCTCGAACACCAGGGTTTCGCTTTTTCTGCGATCTCATCACGCTCTCTACCCTTTTTATAGACGACTATGCATACCATGTCATGGAGAGACAAATGTTTCTCACAAGCTACAATGGTCCTTCGTGCGTGTCTGCCATTGATCCAGGAAAGCCCTTCTCACCCGCTCCCTTCCATGAATTCGAGTCCGGCCACGCCAAGTTGGGCAAAAGAGATGCCTCATCCTCTGGGTTGCTTCCAACTTCGGATTCAGTCAATATGCTTGCTCACTGAGCTCCGTTTAGTCTCTTCTTGATGACGAGTGCCTTCACTCTGAATTTCCTTGGAATAATTGCTGGTGAATCAATTTTAGCCATAAAAGTACAGTAAGTATCTTCTTTACCCAAACCGGCTACAACAGCATTCTTGGTACAGTACACTTTGAGTGGTAAAAATTTATGAAAATCCTCAACATTAAGAATTCACAATATTCCATCGTTGTAAGCTTTGAAAATACGAGTAACTGTGTCGTCAATTCCTACTTAGGTATACAAAGGACTTGAAAGGATTAAACTCATTTTCTTACACTAATGCTGAAATTTAACCACAGTAAATTCTTAAGCTGGCATATTTAGGTATCAGGATTTGTTGGAATGGTTAAGGGCTGCATCATATGTGTCAATATTCAAACAAATACCAATGATAAAAATTATATACACACGAACAAGAACATTATAAGTATATATTTACGCTATTATACGTGTTGTTAAATATACAAATGTCGAAAAAATTATATGCTTTTAAATTAAATGATGTTTTGCGCATAAATAATTTTCTGAAGAGGCCAGATTTAATTATTATAGATTAAGAGAGGATATTTAAATGGTGGTCTATTGGAATTTATTGAGGTATTTTGAATGAAAGGGTAAGCAAAAATATATTAAGGGGTGCTCACTAGAGATAAAGTACATTTTATGGAATGGTGACATTTTCCAAAAATTGTGACCAGCCGCTTTTTTTGCAACGGAAGGACGTATTCATACATTCGCATTTAGAAATAATTATATGACATTAATTTGACGAGAAATTTTGTAGCAATAAAGTGTTAAATTTAGCGCTAACGTAATGAAGACGCAGCTATATTTTGACTTCAAGATTAAAATATTAGGGTGTTGTATGCCATGCAGTCGACATGGGGTAATAGGGTAATTATGCTTAGTCCATGGAAGCTGAAAGTAAGTAGAAAACCCCATGCAAAAGATATCTTGCGTTTCAAGTCATAGTTTCCTACACTTTTCCATCGCTCCTTCGCCTTCACTTCTTGCATTTACCAGAAGTACCCTCCCAACACGCTACCTTGCGTTCTTTGAATCAATAATGACCTTCGTTGAAACTTGCATAGTAAAATCTGGAATGGAAATAGTTGACTTAAAAATCGGTCGGAATATTAGTTAAGTTTTCCAAAAATTTGAACCGAATATACTGGTAGACCATACTTGACTACTTACCCACAATGTAGTAAACTAATGATTTTCCTTAATGAATCCTAAGCAAGCCGGATGATTATTGAGCAATTTTTCTTTAATAAGGAGGGAAATAAAATCTCCGGTGATCAAATTTTTTGGTAAAAGTAAGTGTTTTATTTGTTGTCATAATTTGTAACCTTTTTTGAGGGAATTAAACAACACATGATTTCTAAACCCTTACGAATAATTAATATTTTTCTTTGATGAGCACTAAAGGATTCACTGAAACTATAAAATAAGCATTTAAATATATATATATATACTATATATATATATATATATATATATATATATATATATATATATATATATATATATATATATATATATATATATATATATATATATATATGTATATATATGTGTGTGTGTATATATATATATATATGTGTGTGTGTGTATATATATGTATATATATGTGTGTGTATATATATATATATATGTGTGTGTGTGTTTATATATATATGTATATATATGTGTGTGTATATATATATATATATATATACACACACATATATATCGTGCATATGTCTGATTTACATAGGCAATTTTTTATATTTATTACATGAATTTTTTCAAGAATACTTGAACCTGTTAACAAATATTTGATTTTAAAGCTATTTTTGTCAAATAGAATTTATAAGAAATATTTATTACTAAGAAATTAGACAAACTTATTTTTTAAATTGAGGTTATTAACGTCCATGAATAGTCTTTGGACGTTTTAGTCACAACTTAGAAATTTAGAGTCCCACTAATAAACTCGCAATTGAAGGGTGAATATAGAAATGTTTACATTTACTAGATGGTAGACGAAAATCGATTGAAGGCCATAGACTGCTAAAAAGGAAAGAAAGAATTATACTCCATCGCATCCTAAAGGGAACTTTAATTTGTGTAATGTCTTTGGGAGACGGCTCTATCTAAGCTCATCCGTATTTTTTATGGTCTCAGAGAACGTTTTACGAGTTTTGTAAATTTTTAGCTGTAAAATAATACAGTATCACTTTAGTGGTGCATTCATTATCAATTCATGAAAAATAAAAATTTTATAACCGGCAGTTTACTGAGTAATGCTTTCACCCTAGTTTCAGAAGTTCTTCTTAAGTAATGAATTGTGTTGGTACTTCTGTGAGCTAACTTAAAAAGAACCTGTTTGAAAATGTAGCGCTGGGTAAATATACTTTGGTAGAGCCGTAGGCTGAGACAAAAAAGGAACTCTAGATTTTCTCGATCTAACACGAGAAAAGGAAATGCCTAGGATATTCCGTATGTAAAGTTTACAATAAACATGACCTTGAGCATAGGTGAGAGGAATATTTAAGAGAATAGTGCTGGATTTAATAACTCGGCAGTATATGACCGTGTAGGAAAGCAAAGCCAAGGCTATTATTGAATACTGGTATATAACTTGCAGATGAAGAAAATTAAACGACGGAAGCAAAATGAAGAAAAGGTACGCAAAGACTCACACTCGGAGTAGGAAATAAAAGGTTTAACGATATGCGCAGGGAAATAACGTTAGAATTTGCATAAAAGAAAGGCAAAAAAACACATTTACGATGCCCAAAGCTTTTCTTAAAACTGGTTATCAAAAATCTCTTAGTGCATCAGTTTGATGTTATAAGGAACATGCTCGGGTAAAAAAGAATGAGAGGTTGCATTCACTATGCACTCTAATACGAGCAGTGTGTGTGTATGCACGAATATACGTGTGTACGAATATATATGTACGAACGAATATACATATATATAGATATTATATAAATATATATATACTTATGTATATATATATATATATATATACATACACTCACACAGTAAAAAAGAATGAGAGGTTGCATTCACTATGCACTCTAATACGAGCAGTGTGTGTGTATGCACGAATATACGTGTGTACGAATATATATGTACGAACGAATATACATATATATAGATATTATATAAATATATATATACTTATGTATATATATATATATATATACATACACTCACACATATATATACATATATATATATATGTATATATATGTATTTGTATATATATATATATATATATATATATATATATATATATATATATATATATATATATATACATGTAAATATTCATTCACTTGGAAATAGATGTAAAGAAAAGTGATAGGAACATATATAAAGGACGAACACAGGAGAGGAGGGGAAGGCGAAGTCGAGCAGATCACAAGTGCAGAAATATTTCCTTGACCGGGACTTGAAAACCGGATCTTTCAACTTGCCGGGCCGTTTCTGTAACCACTTGAGCTATCCAGGAAACGTAATTTACACTGAGATCTCTTTTGGGGCTTCATGCAACCAAGTGCCCCGATTCTATGGCCAAGATATGGCGTTAGGGAGCTAATTCACCCACCCAAGGAGAAATAAACGAAACACAAGAGGAAAGGATAGTAGGGAAGAAATCATACAACATCATGAAGGATGGGAACAATGCGTTTCCGGCCAGAAGAAAAAGACAAGCCACATTGGCCAAATACACATTCAAACACGAAATCCCGCCATATGGCGAACAACGTGGCCCAAACGACTTAATAATTACTCTTTTCATGTCTTTTTGATCACAACCTCTGATGCTGGTATCTGATTGTAGAAAGGATCAATTTCAATATATTAGAAAGATTTCGACTTAACGTACTAAAAAAAAGCTTAAGACAGAGTCATGGAAAAGATGGATTAGCAGTAGTGTGAAAAAAGAGAATCATGTACATGTGGCCTTGCGTCACCGGCTAATTGAAGATATTCGAAGAGAGGAAAAATCTGTGGAAGGCTCCCTCAAGTGTTAATGAACCACGTATTAAACACGTATTATTATAATTAAAACCAGATGGGTTCAATAATACGGCTCAGTTACGGCTGACTTTTGGAATATATTTTCGAGTAATAATGCGATGCTGTTGGCAGTAAAAATGACGAAAAGGGCGATGTCATACTGTAAGATATTTTCGGTAAAATAAACTTGGTTGGATATAGAGAATCAAATATTCGCAAAAATACCATATTGTAACGAATAAGGAAAAGGAAGTGACAGATTTGACGCAGGAATGAGCCGTTTATATATTTCTTTTACAAATCAGTCTCATTTTCATTTGGTTGGCAGTAAAAAATGTGCAGTATAGAAAAAGAAGAAATGCCCAAATTAGTAGGTCATCTGAATTTTTTTAAATAAATTCTTTGACCTCTGTAAGGCGACAGTATAAAATAAAATTCACATAAATCGACTTATTATGGAAAACACACGGGAGGTGTAAGGAATACAATATCATTTAATTGATAAGGAAAAAGAAAACTTTCAAGCATTATTTTACAAAAAAATATTAATTTTCCGCATTGAAACACTACTTTCGATATTAATTAAAACTTCGGGAGATAAACTTATAGATGCGAAATGAAACTTTTACCAGAACAGAGAGTGGGACTTTCCAGTTAACTAAAATATACGTTATGATATAAAACAAGATTAATCTTTTACCTTCAATTATTTCATAAATAATCCATTGCATAGATGGGTTCAATAAATTTCCTTTCACAAGTATCCACAGATTTAACAAATAGTTTATGTATTGGTAAAATATTAGCAATAAAATATGGAAGATGTACCAAATACCGCCATTTTATAAAGGAGCGCACCATGAACTATGTCTAAAACCAAGCCAAATCTTTTTTCTGAACTTTTTAAAACATTTACATGCACACGGAAACTGATTAAATGTGCGAATTTCCGATCCCGTGACCATACCCTATGCTATCTCCATTTCTCCAGAAATTATAATGTTAGGAATTTGCCAAAGTCTCCTTCGTCCGCCCATTCGATCACCATCTCCTAGGATAAGAGAGAGGGATAGACATCCTCGTTTGCATTAGGTTAACCTCCCTCCCTTGTACGATACCTCCCTCAGAACTTCCCTCCAGCCCCTTCCGTTCCTCCTGGTTCCACCTCATACCTCACCCCTAGCCTCCCTCTCGACTCCATGCAACCAAATCCCTCCCTCATTTCTCCGCTCACCATCCTCTTGACTTTGCGCTACATAAACCCCTTCCCCCGGTGCATAAAGGATACACATACACTTATTCCTCGCGCACCCCCGCTCCTCGAGGAGGAGATCGGCCTTTATCTCCCACCATTCCTCATCCTCTTCTCTCCTTCTCCCTCGTCCCCACCACCTCCATCCACACTTTTGGAGCTCCACCCCTATCCCCTGAAACCACGTGCCAACCCTTAATATTCGTCATACTCTTGCCTCCTTGCTTCCCGAGATATTAATCTCTTCCCCACATATTCTTTCCTATACTTAGCCTAATAATCCGCCCTCTCTCCAGGCCTTCCTCAAACATTCTCACCCACCAGCATAAATAATCCCCAGCGTCCGCCCTATATCCTCGTCACTCTATCCAACTCCCTGCCACCCCACTTCCTCCTTCCCCCCCTTAGTTGCCCTCTCTGTTTCCTTCCTACCGTCACCCCCCACATTCCGTCTTCATTTGCATCCTAATCTAGCCTCCTCACATTCCCTAGGCGGAGAAAAAGAAGGGAAGCAAGCGTTCGAGCTCATAACTGTGTTTCAATGGCGAGGAGGTAATTGCGGCGCGCCTCTCGGTCGTGACGGACCTAACGAGTGGGTCGTAATGCAATATACGGCTTGGGCTCGGACGAGACCGATGATGATGCTTGAATTAATTTTTCGAGCAGAAGATAGATCTCTATGAAGTAGTTGGTGAATGTGAAAGGAAAAAATAAGAGAAACAGCCGAAATAATGAAGAGATGATCTCTTTGAAGTAATTGATTTCATGAAGGGGTAGAAGGAAGGCAATTCCTTCTTTAAGAGCGAGCAATAAAGAATTCAGGGGTTAATTTCAATAGCGATATTTTCGTTATTCCTCGGGGAGAAGATCCTTATTCAAAGATCTTTCCTAAACCTCTCAGTTGGAAATGAATTGGTTTCCATACATTTCCTGTATGTGTAAGTGTAAAATTACGATGTGACTTAAAAATGCTTGTGTCAATGTGTGCCTGGGAAATATTTTTGCGCTTGTGATCTGCTCGATTCCACCTTCAACACCTCTCCTGTGTTTGTCCTTTATATATGTTCCTATCCACATTCCTTATATCTATCTCCATGAGAAGGAATATTTGTTCGCCATATGCCGGGAATTCGATTTTGAATACATATATATATATATATATATATATATATATATATATACTCAAACACACACAAATTTACATATAAATGCAAATATACATATTTTTAGATATTATATATACATGTATATATATATATATATATATATATATATATATATATATATATATATATATATATGTAGGTCGCGGTAGTCCAGGGGGTAGAGCGTTTGACTGCTGGCCCGGGTTCGATTCCCGGGCAGGGCACTCCGGGTACCTGCAGCTCCACCCAAGCTATGTGATTTTTCGGGTATCAGATCTTCCTGGGAAACCATAACCGGCTCAGGGAAAGAAACTGGCCCCCTACCCTGATGTGCGAATTTCACATGCCGTTGGACTTAGTACTGGGTGTACTCTACCAAACCGACCTTCGGGTTGATTTCTGTGTTTAAAGTTTATACATACAGGGTTCGTCCGGAAAATAAGTGTACTGATTTTTTCCCGCCGCTCCAGGCGCGCCCAGCACCGCTCTGACGGGCTGCGATTGGAGGGGGGTTTGTTGGCAAGCGACGCTGAAAAAGGCAGTCGGCTCTGAGCTGTGGTGTAGTGAGGAGCTCTGTTAACGCGAACCTCCACGCTCGACCCACGTCACGGAACGCGATGTGGAAGTTTTTGGAGCAGCGTTATTCCATCAAATTTGCGGTAAAGCTTGGGAAATCGTCTACCGAAACTGTCGGTATGATTAACCAGGCTTACGGGGAGTCAGCCATGTCCAGAAACATGATCTCTCGGTGGCACAAGATGTTCGTGGAGGGCAGAGAAGAGGTCGACGACGAACCATGGCCTGGACGCCCATCAACGACACTCACCGACGAAAATATGCGATATACACACACACAAACATGGACACATGGATTTTTTGAGTCACATGGTAATTTATTTACTTCTACTCCTTATCAATATGACATATACCCAAATTTTGATGCCAAATGTTACAAATTAGGAGAGGTCGAGGTTAAGGGTCCCTTTATTAATGAAAATCGTACTTAATTTAGAAAATTTATTTAGAATTATGAGCAATCATACTCGTATTCATGATTTAAACAATGGGAGCTACCTGAGCTTTGATAGGGTTATATGAGAATTGGGGGCGTAATCTGCGACAGAAAAGACGGATGGAGGTTATCATATAGTCATGCGGTTGGCCATAAACGTGAGGCAGGTAAAAGTGCATGAATTTCCCCAAGAATATTGATATAAATTTACAATAAATTACCACCAGCGGTCAACTTTTTAGAATACTCGCAATCAGATGCATTCAGCGTTCAATATTTTTTTTCTGCCTCCACCAATTGTTACTTATGGCGCCATGGGACTATACATTTGCTCATTACTTTTGACAATTCCACTTCAAGTATCCAGACCCTTTAGCGCTTTCTAACTTTTTTCTTTCGGTCTCTCCTCTTTTACGTCAATACGTACATTGTTTAGAATGGACCACGCAGTCCCGGACAATATTCCCTACGTCTTATTCCCTCGCCAGATCCTCCCTCTCCCAGTACCTCCGTTTCTTTTTTCCTTTCGCGAATCGCTCGTCACTC
Organism: Hetaerina americana; assembly: GCF_022747635.1. Lineage (NCBI taxonomy): Eukaryota > Metazoa > Arthropoda > Insecta > Odonata > Calopterygidae > Hetaerina > Hetaerina americana. The sequence goes on along the minus strand of NW_027286874.1, from coordinate 52,596,386 downwards.
CCTTTTCATTCTCATCCCTTTCACTTCCTTGCCGAAAACGTATTTTCATTCCCTTCACCTCTTGCCGTCATCGCAAATCGCCTTTCTCTCTCTCTTCGCACCGCCGTTTCCCCAACAGTGCTCCCTCGCCCTCCTCAGATAAATTATTCTTTAATCTCTTTAGTAGTGTGCTAAAAGTCTGAAAAAAGATTTTTTTCCGTTATCCCTCCTCGACATCCACCACTAACCCTTATTTCCCCTCACACACACTCTCCCTTCTACGTGGCGTATCTGACTTAGTCCAACCCTGGCGTCCCTCCGATTGTTGTGCGATTATTTTCAGGTAAATGGTTAAAAACCATTCGTTCATTCCGCCGCACTGGTTCGTTTTCATTTCAGATTCTCTGCCCTTCACCTGCTTCCGCATATTTTTTACGGCCCTTTCGTTCCCGTGCTCCAATTAGCTAAATGTTTTGTTTGGGCTTTCGAATAAACATGATCCCACTTCGAGGAAAAATGACTGCGCGCTTATTTCGTGTACCTAATAGATAAATATGAAAACTCAATTTATATCGATTCGCGATTGTACAAGCGTGTACAAAAGAGAAATTGGTGTCATTTTCCTACCTTTTCAGATATTTTTATAAAAAAAACGTTAGCAGTAAAATGTCATAGAAAAATACACATTATGGAAGCTTAATGATGACTTATTATTTACTTTATATAACGTCATTCATTCCTTCGAAAATAAAAATATAATATGCTTAATTGAAAATTCAAACTTTATAAAGTTTCGTTGATTGATGTAAATAATATAACATATAGCAAGTTATTATAGCAAGCGGTTAATTTAAATATAAAATAGAAAGAAAATGTATTCCTATTTGCTGTAATAACCTGATTTCACTTGTTTTTTAATATAATTAAAAGATGACGAGGTATATTGGATGGATATGAAGAATTTAAGAGAACAATTTAACCATTCTCACTGCCAATGACTTCACTATCGCATTGAAAAAAAGGCAATCAGCATGGGAGAGAGAGTAATTATGTGGAAAGAAAATATTTCTTCGGAGAGTTAATTTTTGTAGAAACAAATTATTGTTTTGCGTCTCAAAAATAAAATAAATTGGATTAGAGTAATTCCGAGTCTTATTTATTATCAAGCTGCAAAACTGGATTAATTCATTACATCTTTATATTTAGTCTACGGTTCCCCGTCATGAATTCTCTTTAGGTTCCAAACAGCTAAGTTCTTTAGCACCGCCCATGCAATATTTCACAGCACCCATAAATTCTTTCACTTGGAGTTTCACAGTCGATGGAAGCCAAAAGCAAAAACATGTGAACATCAATGAAATCCTACCGTATAATGCATAATGGCAATTCCGCGGAAAACGGATCGGCTGCTCGTGCTCTGCGACCTATCTTTGTGGCGTTACGAGGTTTTTGCTTTTGGATCATGGCCAATAGAATTATGTCTTTGATGGCCTAGTGGATTGTAATACAACTGCCGATGCAATGTGAGGTAGATAACTCTTACACATGCCTTTTTGCTGTTGATTCTTGCCTGTGTATAAATCAGCATACATTTGTATGGATGCAATAATTTTTATAAATTATCAGATATTGCATACGATGTTTCAATTGGGATGAGATTCTCTTCCACGTTCAACTAAGACACAATTCGGTTTCTATGGTGCCGGAAAACGACAAAAAGAAAGATAGTAAATACATTAAAGAAAATTTTTACGAATGAAAAAGTTCAAAATAATCCTTATTTAATATTTCTCAAGCGTATAAACTGTGGTATGATTCTAACAGGAGAAGAAAGATCACTCAATGTTTAGTTATTCCTGTGATAGTAACGGAATCCATGGAAAATTTCCGAGACAGATCAAAATGAAATAACTTCAATACTTCTGTAGCCCCTTCACATGAAATTCTATGATATATCCTTTAAAAAGTGGTCAACTTTCAATTACCATGCTCCCATGGGAAAAGCGTTGCGTAAGAAATAATATTATAGGAAACAAATCTTATTTATTACAACGAGTCGTATTTCAGAAGTTATAAAATAATGTGGAACGTAAGAAGTTGATTTTTAACTTGGGAAATTATTATCCTATACGATTATACAGATGATTCTTAAGTTTAAAGTACACGGATACTTTTCAGTTTAAATATCAAGGTTTACTGTTATCCGACATTGAGACTGTTTTCGCAAGCGACTTTATATTTCTATTGTTGCTACAAGCTTAAATAGTAATTGTTAAGTGACGTAATTTGGCATTCTATTTTTACAGGCTACTTTTACCTCTGCTGAGATGGCACGCGCTGTCCTGCTGGCGGTTTTCTGCCTGGGATTGCAAGGAAATGCACAGAGAGCACCGTGCTATGAATGTGAAGAATATAAGGATGCTCACCCGGAATCAAATCCTTACGGACAGGTAAGTTTAAATAATGAATTTTTGCCAATGTATTGACGTGTTAGTTACACCAAAGATATATAAAATCACTGGGAATTTTTTCTGGTACATGTACATATATTTCATTTTGCAACTCCTTAACATTATGACGCTCTCATAATGCTAAAACTCCCTTCAAAAAGTATTTTGCAAGGCCTTACAATTAAGAAAATTATACAGGATTATTGATTTTCGTTTTATTTACAGTCATGCATGTATGCCACGCAATTCAGCTTAAGTCTCAACTGGAACTTAAAGTACTTAAGGTTCTGTTGGCGCTGAAATATTTCGCCCAATGGCACCGTTTTGATGTTAAGTACTTTAAAACAAACAAATTACGCTTGATTAAAAAAAATGGTAATCAGATTAAAATATTACATTACTCTGATAACTTATGCACTTACCACACCAATCGCAAAATGCGCATATAATTCTGTTGGTCAAAAAACTTAGCCAAGCATTTCAATCCATCCTTAATTCTTCACAAATCAGAAGTTGAACTCTACAGAGATGACGGTGGGCATAAAAAATATTTTTATCAACAGAAAGGAGGAAATGAGGCAATTAAAAATTAATTAAAGAGTTTATAGGAGAAGGGTATTAAATTTTCTCGTAAAAAATGGGACCAGTTACTAATCGCGTTAAAATTGCGGCAAATTAAAAGATCATGAAATCATCAATCTGAAACCTTCCTCGTGGAGAAGGTTTAATTTTCGACTCTAAGCCTATTTCCCACCCAAGCGTTCAAGTCACTCAAGGAAGAACAACATTCATTCCCCAGAAACGAAAAATTCATCTCCTTCCTTTAATTTAAATTCCTTTACCCGCTACTCCTATCCCTTCACAGCGTAAACAGAATACCTCTCCCACTCGCCTCTTGAAGATAAAAAAAAGGAAGAGTGGTGGGGCAAGGGTGGCGGGAGACCCAACTCATTTCACGAACAATGTGACCCTACTTTCCTTCCCTTACCCTCAACCCCTTCCCTTCCTCTATATTTCAATTCTCCTATCACTCCCGCTGAATGTGCCGGACACACACCCCTCGCAAAACCACGAAGCCATCATTTACCATCCTTTCCCCTAACTACACTTTTTTCTATTCCCTTCATTTTTCTATTTACTCCACCATTACTTTTTTCATTCTATCCAAAAACTCCTACCCTTCCTAACCACACTATATATTTATATATATATATATATATATATATATATATATATATATATATATATATATATATATACACACAGTATATATATACAGTATACATTATATATATATATATACACAGTATATATATACAGTATACATTATATATATATATATACACAGTATATATATACAGTATACATTATATATATATATACACAGTATATATATACAGTATATATTTTATATATATACAAAAATTGATATCTGTGGGGCGCGATAGTCCAGTGATAGATAGTTGGAATACTGACCGGAGGGCCCGGGTTTGATTTCTGGGCATCTGCAGCTCCGCCCAAGCTATGTGATTTTTGGGGTACCAGATCTTCCTGGGAAACTATAACTGACACAGGGAAAGGAGTTAGTGTCCCTACCCTGATGGGTGAATTTCACACGCCGTCGGGCTTAGCATTGTGTGAACTCTGCCATTACCTACCAAATCGACCTTCGGGTTGATTTCTGTGTTTAAAGGTGTACATATACTAGTAGATATATATATATATATATATATATATATATATATATATATATATACTCATATATACAGAAACAGATATAAGGAAAAGGGATAGGAACACATTGTGATCCGTTCGATTCCGCCTTCCCCACCTCTATTGTGTTCGTCCTTTATATGTGTTCCTATCCCTTTTCCTTATATCTGTTTCTGTATATATGAGTATTTATTCGCCGTTTGGCGGGATTTCGTGTTTGAATGTATATATATATATATATATATATATATATATATATATATATATATATATATCTTGCCCCTTTAACCTCTCACCCTTACACTTTCCCTCTCCCTGCCGCCGTGTTCTCGATTTCTTTCGCATCCCTCGACCACCTTCTCATCCTCCCCTATCTTCTCTTCCACTTCCTCGGGTCTTGGAATGTCCCACACTAACAATGGGGAGAGCTGCCGTTTGCCAGAGTCGGGTGGTATGTGTACTCCCACACATCCCCATACTCTTTTTATATCCCCACTCGTATTCTCAGTTCACCATACACCATTCTCCCTTTCCCTCTAGTTTCTCCATCCCTCATTTCGCGGCGTCCGTGGCCCTAGTCGGGCTAAGTTTTTTTCTCCTTCTCTCTACGCTAGTTGGGTTTATTTTTTCGCAAGAGGGGGGTCTTTCCTTCGACGGGGTTAGCACATCGATTTGCGTCCTCCTGTCGTGCGTCACAAAGCTGCGGCGGGTTAAATGGCGCGTGAGACGATTCCGTTTATCGTTCACGGTCGTTTTAAAATAGTCGGCGATGTCTCTTTTTATTTTCACTTCACGTTCGATCACAGGAATCGGACATCGAAAGGGTAGTGAGTTTCGATGCGCGGGCGTCGTCGCTGGAATACTCACGTACCTTACGCCTTCGCTTGGGTGCGCACGGTGGTTACCTTCCGCTCCATTCACCGCGCTCAAATAATCCCCATGTTGACTCAATACGCGCGCCCTTCAGTAAGGTGGACGCGATTTTGTCCGAGAAATACTTTTTGAGTTTACCACTCCACAGTCAAGCCAATTTAGACTATTGTGCAAACTCTCCTTCAATTGTGGAAACTACATTGCATAAATAGCGCCAATCATAAAAATCATCGTGCTTTAAACTTGGCAAACGTTTGTCAAAACAGAAATGAAAAATGAACTAATGGAATTCAGCTAAATTGTTCTCAGATAACCCCTGATACTACGTTCAGGTTAATCACGATGGGGCATGCATAGGCGTTGAATGAATGGGTTTTGAACGACCAAAGAATGTTAACCCAAACGCGTTTGGTCAGAGCTCTATTAACTTAGAAGAAGTCATAGGTAGTATGCCAAAAAAATTTGGAATCAACTTAAATTACAAATTATGCTAAACATTGGAGCAAAGTGTAAATATACTAACCTTATATCGAGGAGGTATTTCAAATGGTGTTGATTTGTCCCTCAAATGGACCACCAGTATCTTGTCCTGTGTCGTCCTCTTGTTTCGCTGAGGAAAGATCCTTATTCACATTAACGAAGAAAGCAATCCACATAGCTTCCTACTGGCATTACTCCGCTCTCACAGCTTTTCAAGATGTATTTAAAACCACTATTTTCTGCAAACACGTGATGTGGAGTGGAGCGACGTAGTTACCCCATTGGCTTATATGATTGTAACAATTATAATTTTACATTTTTCTTGAAAACAATTTCTATCAAAAAGATTACAAAATTCTTTCAATCAAATCAACAATGATCATACTTCCTAATGCCATATTTTGATATGTTCTCTACTTATACATAAGTACCAGATTCTTCATCCAAAGGTCTCGTTTGACTTTTCTAAGGGTGACACGTCAATGTCTAATTCAAATAAAGAAGTATACGTGTATACGAAATTCTTTCCGTCTTCACGTTGCAAAATTTTCCCATCATGAAGAGAGGTTAAAGAAATAATTTGCAATTCCGCATTCACAATTGATTTACGCGACCCAGGCTGCTTTTCTGTATTGCAGTATTCATTTGTCTAGTGATGACTCTGTAGGGCATCACAACTTCAGTCATCTAAATAAATTGTGACTTCGGAATAACAAAGATATTTTGCCCCATTTTCCACACGTAAAGCAGCATATTTGCGCATTTTAATTGCACGTCTGTAGGTTCTTTGTTAAGATAATATAGGGATATCCATTGGATTATTAACCTAAAAAAAACTATTAGAAATTTAAGAACGGAAAAAATCATATCGTTGTTTTCCGCCCTAGAGCTTTGATAGCATTGTGTCATTCATCTTTTTAGACTAGCAAATTGAAAAGTTCCCTTTGATTCATTATTAATCCAACTAAAGCCAGCATTTCGGCACGACTGGCGACGTAAGAGGGCAGCCCGCCCGTCCTGGAGCCAAAATACCCAGCGCCCCCTCGTCAGGGGCCGGCGACGGCGGGAGTGCAGGCTGCCCTTCCTCTGTTATACCCCGCCCGCCACTTAAACCCCAACTCTCCACGCCACGGCTTCGCTCAACCGTCCCGGGCCCTAACTATCCTTTGTAAATCACACCCTTCCTCCCTCCTTTCCGCCTCTCTACTACCTTCTCCCCGGTCCTCCTTGTCTCACCCGTCTCTCAGAGACCCCCCCATTCCCGCACTTCACACCCTCTGCTCTCCCTCCCCCGCAATGCTTCCCATTTCCGCGGAATTTGCCCCACCGCCCCTTGTATCCTTTCCCTCAGCCCCTTGCCACGGGCTCATTTCATTTCGCTCGCCAAAAACCGCTGCCTCTCTTTTATAATCCTTTCTCTTGTCCCCTTCGATCCCAGCCCTCTTCCCAGTTGTTCCATCTCGCTCCCGCTGAAAATTCTTAATCTAGCCAGTGCGCGGCGCCGTTCAACATTGAGGGGCGAGCCCGCTCCGAAGTTTGAAATCAGAGAAGGAAATTGAATGAGCAAAGCCCGTGAAACGGATATCGTTAAGTTAATCGCATGACGTTCCGGCGGCAGTTATTGTATGAGGAGCTGGATGTGGTGCGGTGAGACGGGAAGGGTGAGAGGGATAAGCAAGGAATGGCGTATATGGGCGCGCGGTGGAGGGTAGGATTCTCGCGCAGGCTTTTGAGGCTGCCCATGGATTTGGCAAACCTTTACACGGAAGTTAGCAAGCCAGGGGATCAGGGTTTAACGTCGCGTAGAACGGATGGCGTTACTCTGTCTGTAACTCTTCTCACAGAATGAGCACTTCATTAACCTCCCCTCCTTTTCTCGAATTGCTCTTCTCCCGCATTACGCAGAGGTCTGAAAATCCGAACCTGCCCGGGGATCAAATCCTGGCATTCCTTAGAGAACAGGAAATTAGCCTCCTCCTTTTACATATCACAGTGGAACCGGCTTATCCCGCGTAATTCCGGTTTATGACCGGTACTCCAACATCCCCCGCCACAAGCTCTTGTGACAGCTTGCGGGGTATATTGAGGATGTGTGCAGCATAGTCAGTGATTCAATCGAACTTTGCGGGTTCAAAGCCTCAATTGGCCATTCCCTTGCCGACACGGTTCGATGAGCTCAGCCATTGCGGATTCACACAAAGTCTCCAGAATATAGGACCTACTTTACCTTACTTACCTATAGGACCTACTTAAAATGTCTCGAATTGTAGTTGGGAGCGCGGAACATCTCCTTAGGAAGGAAAATATTTTTCAACATTTTTTCGATATTTTTTATAAATAAAAGGCAGCTTAATTTGGAAAATCAACTTTAAATGTCTGTGAGGGTAAAGCGGCCTCCCATACTCCCATGGGCTGGGTTCAGAGAGGAGTTTAGAGGTGGAGGTTACATTATTATTATAGTAGTTTAACCTGATACCTGTTTGGGGTACTTGGGGAACGAAATACAATTTGTCCTTTCGTAGATACTTGCCTTAGTACGGAAAAATTAATAATTGCCGAATAAGAGGTCTGTCCAGAAGAAATTCAACCGCGGAATATTTTGGGAAAAATAGCCTACCAAGAACAATAGGGCCTTAGTCCCCTTCAAAGCACTCCTCTTGGGACCTCACACACTTATTTCAGCAGCTCTTTCACTTTTTAAAGCAATCATCTGAGTCTTTTTTTGGAATTGTCATCAGCTGCATCGTCAAACTCGTTTGTCAGCATCAAGAATTCCATGCTGCAATTCCAGGGAACTTGCTTCAAGTCACAAACGATGACCCAGGTTTTCTAAGAAAGGTCATAACTGGTAATGAATCATGCGTCTTCGGCTAAGACCCTGAAGCAAAAGCCCAACAGTCGGTTGACCAGATAAAGGAGAATGTGAAAAGGCAGCTGACGACGATTCCGAAAAATGACTTTGCCGATTGTTTATAAAGTGGAATAGACGCTGAGATAAGTGTGTGAGGTCCCAAAGGGAGTACCTTAAAGGGAACTAAGACCTCATTGTTGTAAGTAGGCTATTTTTCCCAAATATTGCATGACTGGATACCTTTTGGACACACCTTGTACACTATGATTATATTTACCTGAGAGTAGTAGAATTGGCGAGACAATACTTATCGCCAAGCAAAATGGGTCCCACTGATTGATTGTGAAAACATAATGGGTTTTCCTCCCACTGATTGATTTTTGGTTTATCTTCTGATTATTATTACTATTATTACCGAGATTGGTCAACTGCGGTCCACCATGACACTTTAAATCGTCATGTAGGATCATTATCAGGTACACAAAACTGCGATCAACGTGTTAAGATAATACAGCTGCATAACAGCTGTATAATCCGTGCACAGAGAATGAACTCTTAATCAATACATTGGGGGGAGGAATTTTCCCATTCCGACAGGAATATCAAGGATTGCTTTACGCCGATAAATTATGAATGGACAACAATTTTAGTGCTTTCAATAAATTTAACGCCGTATTTTCAACGAATGTTAGGTACTTCGATTAATCTAAAAATCCTACTTTCAAACATTTCCTTTTACTTCTTTTGTTCTACCTTTTTTCTTCCTGCATAAAAAAGCAATAACCTTAATAGCCGGAAAATGAAAAATGTTTCATAAATTTTTGGATTTTATTGAAGAATGAGGCGCTCTAGTAGTCAAAACAGTGTCGGTGGAGCGCATGATTCGATGCCAGCAGTAAAGTTCTTTTTAAGTGCTCAAATAATGTCACGAAGAGAAAGAGCTTTATGTCGAATTAATCGCATTCACATCGAGTCAGAAGAAATATGCTTACACAGACGACTTTCCGTTTTTCTGTGGTCCTTTGGAGCTCTATCATATTTCCATTTCTTTTGAAACAAAAGAGAGATGATCAAAACTTATGAATTGTGTCGTAAAGTTGAAAATATTGCTAAAAGAGAACTGCTTCAATAAAAAATATCACAAGATTGATGTGCTTTGCACAAAAATTATTTTTGCATCATTATCCATAAAATGATAAAATTAATTGATATTTTTGGCGAAGCACAATTGAATCCTCTTTTGCGGTGTGTATTTTCAACCATCTATGAAAAATAAGTACAGGAACATTTTGATTACTCGTGACGATTTATTGAATTGTTGCGATAAAGTACAACGCAGCAAATAGTGTGCTGCTCAAAATTCTGTTTTAGCAGACAAGAGAGAGAGAGAGAGAGCAGCTGAATGGTTAGTTGTTTGGGCGAGAGGGCATTATTTTACAAACTCCTCACATTCATTGCGTCTTTCCTTGCATCAGCACCACTCCGTCTCGTATTCCAAATTCTCGTTTCCCTCATTTCTGTTCAGTCGTACGTCTCCCCCAAACAACTTTCCTCCCTCATGCAATCGCACGTGGTTTAGAGGGAACGTGAGTGGGGTGTCGGAATCTTAGTCCCATCTCTGAGACGATCGAAACTATCTCTCTCGTCTTTCACATTCTTGGAAACACTTCACAAAGAAAATCTTCTCTCACCAAGAGGGAATTTCGTCCTCCGTCTGCAGTTACCACTACTGCTGCAGTCAAACTCCCGCGCTACAAGCCCACTACCCACTTCTTACTTCTCCGACCCTGCGTTAAATTGGCTTGGGAATGCAAGGATTGTCTGCTATTTCTATTTTCCATGACTCCCGCCGTCCACTGTTCACTCTTCCGCTGAAAATCTCTCCGCGATAATTTACAATTTCCCCGGTTGCTGATTCCGGGGCCCAGTTATTTGATTTGCCTCGTAACGCTGGAGCAATTTTTATTTTTTCTTTTACACTCACAGCGAAGAAATAAAAAATATGTTTCAAAATAAATCAAAATCTATATTAATGAAGAAAGGCAGTGAAGTTACGAAGTGTCTTGATTCACTTTATAAATAAAAATCCTCCTATCAGACTGAATGTCACTACTACTTTAATAGTTTGGACATTCCAGACATCAGTCATTCAGGCATTCTTAGCAAGGTAAGGGAGATGATTTTCTCACTCTTCTACCGTGAATGACAACCTTCGGTAGTTTTTTGCAGCCGTGAGGTTGAAAATTGGCGAGGGTTAGATTATGAAATTATTTCTCACTTCCGCAATTCTCTGCGGAATTTTTTTTTGGCTTCTTCCAGTGATGAATTACATTTCTTCTTCTCAGTAGAATGATATTATTTTCAGGCTTAATGAAAGCGTATATTTTTCTCCGGAAAAGGCTCAATTGTAAATGTACTTAGAATAAAGCCAATTAACAGAAACCAAAGTAGCCAAGAACCAAAAACTAATGTGACAGTATCCCGAGGGATAAATTGGTCTTAAAGTCGAATGCACACACTAAAAGAAGAAAAAACCTACGAGGAGAGTATCATTATATTTTTAGAGGTGCTTCATTCAATTTTAAAGTAGTATATCAAAGAGTAGTTCCATTGAATTATTACGTACATTGCATCTTAATGTTTCCACGTGTAGACATGTATAAATAAAATACTATATACTTAAAAAATAGTCATTCCATCTTTAGTTTGACTTAATTCAACCATAATGTTAAAAGTGTTTAGTTTTTGATTTTCTTAGTTACACAATAAGATATTTTTGTAATGTCAAAAAAAGATTGAATATTAAATAATTTGAGTTTGAATCAAATGCTACATTATTATATAAGTTAGGAAATCTGATATGCTGTAAAATCCCATCCAGTCGATTAAATGAGCAGATTAAAACCTTTTGTATGGTATAAGTGACTATTATACGAAAGCGTCCATCTTCTTATCAAATTTCCATGCCTAAAGCTAACATTTAGACGTCATATTAAAGGAAGCACAATGGCATGAAATGCCATAACCCTAAAAAACCTTTGCTAATATCAAGCAATTTATCGAAAGAGCCAAACGTTTTTATTTCCACCATCATCGCATTCTGGCCGTAATAAACAATGTTTTACTATTTTAACAAAAAAAACATCAGCGCTTAAGGCATGCAAACTGATGAAAGTTGATTCTATTCGCCGGTAAAATTTTTTGACGGACTCGTTAATCTTAATTCTTTCGGTCAAAAGGCCGCGCTCGCTAACTGGTAAAAGGGCACTTTTGAATACGTGACAAGGGATTGGGAAATTTGAAAAAAAAACCCTCTCCGGCACACTCACATATACGAACACGAGTGACACTCAGCCGTCGAAACGATCCCGATTGCTCCCTCCCCGGATATTCGGGAGGGAGCGCGCCGTTCGTCATTGAGCCCCTTGGTGTGTTGGCAGAACGTGACTTATCGCGGGCCCGGTCCCGCCAATCCATCACACCGTGACCGAAGGGTCCCCTTCCGACCCCCGTGATTAGACGATCTCCGAATCACGCGGTCCTCTGATGGTTTGCCCTCGCTTCCGTTCAACCCTCTCCCCGACCACGCACTTCAGGGCTGTTCCTCTCTCTCGGTCTGACAGCCTATTCTCTCAAATTCTCCCAATTCATCCGCCGCGGCCACCGGTAATATCCCTCACCACAAATGGCTACGGCGGTGGAGGGAGATTCGATCCCTCCATTCAGACCCCGCCTTAGTTGGTTTAACGCCACCGAGACCAGCGGCGCCTAACGGTTTTTTGTCACGCGGTCGTCCTCGTTAGTGCTTGCTAAAGTATCGGTGTGTCGGATCAGCTCAACTCGAATTGGAAAAAAAAAGAATTTTGTGAATTGAAAAATACATGAGATCGTTACAAATAGTGATCCTCCCTATTATGAAGAATTGGAGCATTTAATCTTACTAACTTAAAAAAAGGTGAGATCGTAGTAATAAAATTTTACTCATAGTTATATCTCAGTCTGTGGAAAACCTGACTTCGAGGTTATATATCTAGGCATTTTCCTGCTAGCAGCCAAGAGGGTGAATGTCAGGTGGTATTGGGATACCAGTCACTCGAATAATCGATAATAATGAATTAATCATACAAATTTTGAATTAGGTTTAATTTCATTTTCTGATCGCTTGAAATGGTCTCGATAGGCGCAGACAGTTATAACTTTGTGGTTGCGAAGTCTGAGAGTGAAAATGCATTTCTTATATCGGTCCTTTCGGTGGTCAGTTCCCCTTTACGTGGTCTCGCCTGCAAATGTCATTTAGTGGTTTAGAGTAATCCCTCTGTATTAGCTAAACCAATACGATTTGTATTTATTTAGCAGTTCATGTCGGGCGAGAGCATCCAATGGGGAATGGATAGTAAAACCTGATACCCTCATCCCAAATCGGTTAGAAATTTTCCAGCATTACATTTTTTCCCGCGAAATAAATGGATAATACAGCTTCACACTTGAAGCTAAGACGATTCGTGGAATGTAGGATAGGCATCATTAAACCAACGCTCGCATGTCTTTGTCGTCCTTATTATAACAATATTCCGTATATTAAAGTGTTATTAATTGGAGCTGCTCCTGAGGATATTCCCCCTGGATCATTACCAATCCATTTTTTAGGGTTTCTCTGCAAAGCCTGGTTATGACCTCCTTCCGAATTCCCATCAAACCACCCGCCTCATTCCTACCCTCCAAATCTCAGATCTCTTGCACTGCGCAATGCTCATGGAAACCTTCGACAGGAGCGTCTTGCCACCAGATTCAATCAATCTGATATTGATTCTAAGCTCATCCGTGTGACCTGATCTCTCTCTCTCTCTCCGCTCACTCTCCCTCTCACTAGTCCCCCGTTGTTCACCTGTCGGATAATTAGGTGCGCCCTATCTCCAACCGCCGCATTCGAAAGGGGGAGGAGGGAGGTCCGGAGGAAAGTAAACGGTGGGGGACTGAATGTGTGCGCGGGGGCGTGCACTGAAGTAGGGGTGGTGGATCGGGTGCCGGATACGGGGGTCGCGGAGGGCCTGGAGTCAATGGGGAAAGGGCGGGGTACACTCGCTCACCCCAGAGATGGGAAGCCGCTCCGAACCCCAAGACCACCCTCCCTCCTTCACCCGATTACGACGCCGAGTCGGAGGAGGGGGAGGGGACCGAAGGGGTGAGGAGGTGCAATCACGCGGAAGTAATTCGCGTTGCCGAGATGAGGAATCGCTGGCGTCGCTTTGGTCGCCGGGGCGGAAGAGTCGAGGGATTGGGTGGGAGTGATGCGGAGAAACGAAGAGCGAGAGGGGATCGCAGAGAGAGAGAGGTTGAGTGAGGAGAGATGGATGGATGGCGTAGGGACTCACGCGCGGGGGTGGAGGAGGATAGAGGAGAAGCCGGGGTGAGGGAAGGAATCCCGCTTCCTCTCACAGGATGCCCGTCTCGCTGAAGTCACGGCCCTCTTCTTAATTATGAGGGTGGGGAGGGGTAGAGAGTGAGAGAAAAGCTCGCGAAAGAACACTCATGAGCTTCCATACTTTTAAGGGTGCATCACGATAGTAAACTTTGATCGAGAATATCGTGGAGCTAAGTTGGAGCAACCATGATTGTGTGATTAATTAAACAGGGAAGACTCCGCCCTTCCGGACTTCCTACTAATTCGGAAACCGATCTGATAACGCTGAAATATATCAGCGGCAGGAGGAATTTCTGAAGTGGGTTGTTGAAGTTTTGTGTAACCAGCATAACTTGGTGGTAGGTGGGTATTTCTCCGTCAAACTCAAATCCAATTCGTGAGATTCTCCGACTCCGATTCTTGATTGCTGTTTTGAGCTGAAATAGTGTTATTTCAAGCATCTTCAATCCAGTTGAAATCCACCGGATTATACCAAAACCACTGGACTTTGACAGTTAAGTCCGATTTCAGTACCTGGGGTTCTAAGGCTAAACAAAAGTAAAGGTCATCTCGTTTGTGTAGAAGATTCAAGGGGAGAAAATCTGCTGCAGGTCGGCGCAACATCAATTTCAGAGGCTGGAATCGAAAGTCTTAAGAACTTAGCGGTTTCATAATACTGTTTTCTAACGGAATCACTAAATTGAAAATTTAATTTCTTTTCTTCCAATTTTAATTTGAAGGGTCAGTTTTATCTTGTAAAATAATAATTTCAAAAGCGAACTGAGAATATTCACACAGCATCTTTGCAACTTTCTATCCTTCGATAAAGTATATTATTAAAAGGTCCATTTTTCATGAACTAAAGCCTTTAATGACTTTGTATTTAATCAACTAAAATAGAAAAAAAATATTATTATTTTATTCGACCACAGGAGAGTCAATATAGGCATGTAACTAGCACAAACTACTAACACTAGTGTGACTGTACCTAAAATTGATGCTAATAATCGACATCTAGTACACTTTCCTGTCATCGAACTTGATTTTTGGCGAGAAAATACGCTTAAAGAGATTTTTAAGGGTCATAAAATTTCTGGCTCTTATTGGCACACGCACAATTGTTCGTATGTTGTGGTCTCACCACGCTGGCAGACAAGGATGATGAACTACTACCCACCCCTTGCGGTGGTTTTTCAGCCCTCTCTAGTCTTGCGATATGTGGGCACCCGACAATGTTTAGCCTTTCCAGATTTTGTTCACTGACCTGTCGGAGAATAATCATGATTAATGGTTCGTACGCAATTCAGCACGATGTGGAGCACGGGCAGATTGGGAGGCACGAACAGGGTCAATGGCTGGCTCGACGTTTGGCCGCTGAGTGAAGCCATGGCAACCATACCTATTTTTTATACAAATCATTAAGAAAGATTAGTGATAACATTTAAAATTTAGAAGAATTACGTTTTATTACTATGAGCAATTTCTTCTTAATCTTTGAGGCCACTCATTTTCTTATAAATAGACAACATTTGTCTAAAATTAACGCATGCATGTTACGAAAAAACTTAAAAGTTGACCTACGTTTAAGTATCGGCATTTATTTTACTACAGCTTGTTTATTTTGAAAGTCGTTCTGATCCAGAATTAATTTCTGTTCAGGAAGAAACACTGAAACTGTTGGAAAAAGATTCAATCAATCCATGTAACGACCAAAATCCAATTTTTGCGTGTCTACCAAAACCACTACCTATGCAGTAGAGTCCCAGTATTTCACCAGTACAGTCAATAAAAATAGTGTCATTGGATAGGTGGAAGACGAGCAAATGTTACTATATTTCATAAAAATTTGTATCTGAAAATAAGGTTAGACAGGATGGGTGAGGTGCTGGACACCTATTAGGTAGATTAATATGCAACAATTTCAAAGCGCAAAAATTATTCACTTTGAGCGGGCTCCGCTCGAGGTGAAAAAAGGATTTCTCGATATTTGGCTGATGTTTTAGCCAATCATGCTACCGAGGCGTCCATTTAGAGTATGAAATTTTAGGGATTTCAAAGGAACTACCATAAGTGTCATGACGAAATACCATTAATACAATGTCACAAGTATGTGTTCGTAGTCTTTCGCGTTGCGCCACAGTCCACGAGTTTAAAGCCAACAATTAAACACAAACATTTGACAAATTCAAAGAACTACGGAAGTCCCTGCGTCAGTAATTTTAAAAGAGTAATTTGGAAATGTGCATTAAAGTGTAACCATTTCAAAAGGTATTTTTTTTCATTGAAATAGATGCATTTAAATGAGCATTAGCTGATTTTTCCGTTTAAGTTATTGTCACGAGAGAGTTCTTTGAATTACGAATATTATTGAAACCATATCACTTCGGGCATAAAAATTTACTGGTTAATTAGAGTAGGTAGATTGCCATTTTCACGGATAGCAGCACAATATGTCTTCTATCAACAGCGTATTATTAAAATTCCATTTACTGCTGTATTATTCACGAATGGGACTCCAGTACTTTCCTAACCAGTTCATTATTTTCCAAAACCATTTTGAAGTACTTTCATTTACAATATTTGGGACAATGTTTTCAAAAGCCTTTGCACATTAAGCCACATGACACATTCGAATCTCAGAGTAGCCGATGCATGTGTTTCCAATAAATCCATCCCAATATCTTATCAAACGCTAAGTGATATCACCATTCAGTGTCGTATCGGATGTCGGATGGGAATTATGCTAGTCAATTAGAAGATTACAATGAATATTACCGACGTATACTATATAAAAATGTATGAATTCATGACGACCAGAAACAAAATTATAGTTTGAGAAAGGTTTTTAGTTTAATCAGGATTATAATGAAAGAAAAAAAAACCGAAAAATGTTGATAAACGCTTCCTCTAAACCATTTAATCCTCAGGGGAAAATTTTATTCTCTTCCCACTTCCCAGAGCTTTAAAATGAGCACCTCTGAGCACGAAGCGGATGGGTCACGTTCCTTTGTTTGCGTTTTATGATAAAGCGAAGGGACCGGCACCCAGGGAGAACTCTGTGGGCAGTAACAAAAAATTTTAAACTCTGGCATTCACAAGATATACATGCACACCAATGTAAACATAATTAAGTTTTTGCTTAGGTTATCAAAAGGATGAGCATTTTCGACAAATCTTCCAGGAAAAAATGATTCATGTGGGAAAGAACGGCTACGTCGTCGAAGGGAGACGGAGGAATAAACTTTTAATCAACTTTTCCGTTCGCTAGGAACGTTTCCGATAAATTTAGCTATTACCTTCCAGTTCGACAATGTTTACAGTTTCCATAATTCATTAAATTCGAGGGAATCTGAATAAAAAATAAACATTCACTCATATTTTTACCTGCAACCGGGAAGATATACGAGGGGACAGAATGCCTCCTCCTCAAGATCCCCTGCTTCCTCATTAATTATATTCCAAATTCATGCATGGGAGGGCGCTTAAGGTAAATAACTGTGGAAAAACAAGGAGAGAGCGTTGTGCTCCCGTGTGAGAGTATGCGTGCGAGTGCGCCTGACGAGCAAAAGGGAAAGGAAGCTAACGAGGACTGGTAGAATAAACATCTGTTAAAAAAAAATGGATCGGCCGCGGAGGATCGGTTGGGGAGAAAAAATCGGCTTTCGTGGGTGGTACCTAGTTGGGATTTCGGAGGAAGGGGTGTGGGGAGTACGGGGGGCGTGGGGTTCTGAGGGATAGGGGTTCTGAAGTACTGCGTTGTGGGGTGTGGGGCATGAGGAGAAGGGGTTTTGAGGAGGGGAGAGCCATCAAAGTTCAAAAGCACCCCTCTCGACGGCCACATCCCATTCCGATCACTTCAACTACCATCTCCCTCTCTCTTTCCCTCTCTCCGAAAAATCTCCTTCAAAACTAAATCTAACGAAGTCAGCGCTCGACCGCCCTCAACGGGGAGCTTGCGTTGGGGGGCGGGGCCCTTCCCCGCGCTCGCCCGTCCTCTCCCCAGCATCGACCAAGTCCTCGGCCCATTCGGTGCCTGTATGCTCACCCTTTCCTACCCACCGCACTTGGGGCCAAACCCCCGCGCTCATCCCAGCCCCTCCATTCAGATGGGAGGCAACCCTCTTCCCCGACCGCTCCCCCTCCACACCCGAGACTTCCCTGTCGCTCTCTCTCTATCTCTCTCCCACGACCACGGCTCTCATTTCACGGCTCTTATCTCATCCAATCGGCTCTTCCGATCTCTCTTCTCTGTCCATCTTCTCATCTTCAGACGCCCTCTCTCGAATACCTTCTCTGGCAACCTCGGTTTCATTACCGAGCGCTCGTTGCACTCGTGTGTCCAATTACACTTGAGTAAGTTGGGCATATAGTCACCCGCTAGGGATTTATTTCAGCTTTCGTGGTTTATCGAGTCGTGATTCACACTAAGTATAATTTTTCTGATGAAGGAATAGATGAAGACTTGCATTATAAATTGGGTAGTAATGAATTTTTCGAATGTTGGGGTCAAAGGATCGTCACGAATACGAGCGATTTATTAAGTTTCCATTGAAGTATACTAATTTCTTTATAAATTTGTGTTGCTGCATGTATATAAAATGCAAACAGCTGAATGTTACTATGCCTATGCTTACTGTTTCATGTAAACATGCTGATAAGCAAGAATTTCATTTAATATTCTAGTTTTGCTCTCAAAGCATGTGCTCTTAAAAAAAATTATAAGCAGGATAAATCGCCCTGAAATTTTATTTATCCGGGAATGAATATTAAACTAATGATTACACTAAAGGTATAGGCTCAAAATTTTGGATCAAATTAAGCCTTTAAACACGCAAACGATCTTAGCAGGAGAGATTGAAATTGTTGCTCGAATAAATAATGATGAACTTATTTAATAATTTAATTAATCTATCTAAATAAATATGTAAAAATATGTTGTGTAAAATTTCATTCCACAAAATCATTTCTATTCTGTCCCAGTGGTAGGGACAAATATAGATGAAAATCTTACAAAGCCACGCAATCCTCCATCATGAATTGATATTTTTACATTGTATTGGAACTTTCAATAATTTCAAGAGAAATGTATGTATATATATATATATATATATATATATATATATATATATATATATATATATATATATATATAATATCCGGATTACACACGTACTTGATATAAAAATTTTCACAAATTTGAAGACAGCCTTTGGTGCAGTGGAAAGTGGGAAAAGGTAAAAACGTTAGCCATGTTGGTTTTAAGAGACTATCGGGCACCTGCTATACGAAAGTTAATGCTGCTCTGAAGTGAAGGGGTGTAATTTGTTGTTGCATGAAAAATAAAGAAAATGAAGTCAAATTCTAACTTAGAAAAAATGATCTGGTAGAAAATGTCATTCCAAGAAGATCACATTCACCTCCAGGCCTGAAATCCCCGGGCATCGCAAGTGAGTCTCGTGGTCTCACAAAGCTTTTAAGCGCAAGCATAATTGAGAGTGATTGGCGTCACTTTACAAAAATGTATAATGTTTAACCAGCCAAGACTTGATCTTCTAGTTCAAGATCTTAAAATACATAACCTTTAAAACCTATGAAAAAACCAATTTATCGTTACAAAAATTTATAAAAACCAACTAATTTGAGGTTTTAATTCACTTTACCATGAACCTTATAACTAAAATCAGCCTTGGACACGGAACTGAAAACTGCAATTATGGCATAAATACTCCATATTGAGAAAAAATGAAATTAATTTTTCTTTTTGATATTATCCCAAAGAAACATCAAGGGCACCTCAATGATGCTCTATTTGAGGCGAATTTCTTGCCTTGTTAGTCGTTCCAGCACAGTGCAACAGTGCACCGCTTACACTTTGCCGCCACTAGAAGGAGCCGGGCTCCACAAGACTCACCCTTCAACGGTGGGTCGCAACCTACACGTTTACTCGGACCATGAATCGGAAATGTTCTCTGAACTCTTTACAAATTTGGGCGCGCACACTAACAAATATTGTGCAATTCTGTGCTCCATACTCTGTGCGTCTATTAAAAATATGGAAAAATTGACCCTCTAGTATAACGTTATTATATTAAAATTGGATAGATTCCTCGATATTACTTGAAATGTTTAGTCGTGAAAAGCTAAAATGTACAATTCAAAAATATACCTTCTTTGAGATAATAGTGCGATAGGACATTCCTCCTAGGTATATGATCTGTTTTCGTTCTTCCAGAGATTTTTTTTTCACTGCCCTAACTTAGCGTTGCAATTCCACTAGGCATCTCAAATGTTCTCTTCTATCATTCAACTCATATCACCGTGTTGAAACAATTCCAGCCCTTCCGCATGTCGTCATTATAGGTATTCAACTGTTTGGAGACAGGTTTTGAATGGTCCGCAATAAGTATCACATGACGTCGTGGGCTGCGTATCTGTCTGAACTCCTCTCTTCCCAACATATTGTTTCATATTGTATGCACACATTTTCCCCATATTGGCTGACGTTTCGATGCCCGACTCGTGCATCGTTCTCAGGGTAGATGAGTGTCACTCTTTTTTTCACATTAAAAGGTTTTTATTAGCCAATTTTTTTACAAGAAACAGAATAAAAACAATTTTGTAACTTATATATACGCCTGGAAAATCCCTTTATAGGCCGTAGCCTCTTCGCCACTCTGCATTTGGGCGTCTTATATACTTGAGCTCTCGGGTAAAGTGACTTGTGATTGGTCCGAAGAGAAGGAGCCTCCTGTTTGGTCACCAGGCCGGTTGTGGTCTGTTCATTCCTTTTCTTACCCCCATTAGCACAGGTTGCCATACATATCTGAGGGAATAGCCGGAATACCTGTTGACATTACGTCCTGCTATTATAATTTCAATTAATTATTTGATTATTTGGTCCCAGCAACCACCGGCGCGGGCAAGTAACTTCGTCCCATTGAAGTTAATGGAGTGATCCATTTCGATGCTGTGTTCAGCGACGGCTGATTTATCCAACTACCCCAGCTGCAGGTGTCTTTTGTGTTCCTTTAACCTTGTCTCCACGGTCCGTCCCGTCTCTCCAAGGTTGACGTCTCCGCAGGCACATGGGACTTGGAATATGCCTGGGGTCTTTAGGCCGATTGGGTCCTTGGCTCTGACAAGCAAATTTATAACCTGACCCTGTGGAAGATCCGATAAAATTCCATCAAACAAATACGCCGAGAAAGTCTTTTCTTTATGGAATCGCTCATTTATTACACCGTTATTATTCCCTACTCTTTAAAACGCTTATTTTGATAATGCAATTATTCTCCTGATGTCTCCTCTATCACCACGTCCATGTCACTCCAGATTTACTCCCAAACACGTGAACTGGCCCACACGTCTTTTTTTACTTCCGCTGGCTTCAATATTAAATTTTCCCTTTCTTTATCTTGAGATTCTCATTACTTTAGTCTTTTTGCAGTTGATATTTTCCTCATACTTTTTGCGCTGCTATTGTAAAGTTATGAAGAATCACTCCAATCACTTGATTATTTAAATAGCTTTTACTTTTTCGGCTCCCCGCCCGCCATCAACTCCTTAATTGACTTTACCATATCACATAAGTCAAAGCAATATCAACAGAATACAATCCTGTACTTCTATCATTACTTCCACGCTTTACCTCGATTCTCTTCCTGCTTTTCTTACTAGTACTTTAAAATCAGCCTTTTAAATGTTTATGGTAATATTCTTCAATATTCTAATTAACTTTGTCCACTAACTTGTTTAGAGACGTCGTATGTATGACTCTTCCGCATGGAACCTCTTATTTCCGTTCCACAAATGAAAGAGTAAGTAAAACACCGAATATGACGATGTAGCAGTTCGAACGAAATTGAAAACGTATAGCGCGTGATAGACTCAAACTGGAATAATAAATGAATAAACAACTCAGCCAATCAGAATATCCACTAACCATGATGGAAATAGTTGCTCGAGGTAAATATTGATTGCAAGATTTTCACATCCCATTGACCTTTTTAAATTTGTATCGACCGCTTTTACTGTTCTATCTCCTGATATTTTCAATATTTTTCAAGTTTTCTCTAACGGCTCTTTATATTATTAACTATAACCCAATTAAATTAGTCTTAAGCTACTCTTATTAGTCACCTGATCTTTTCATGGCGCAACTTACGCGCAGTCCATAATGAGAAGTCTTTCAGGAAAAAGAAATGATAGAAAAGATGTCACGTGGTTGGCGGCCGCGACATCATTGGTGGGAGCGTAGCAACAGAATGAACGAGTAGTATTCAGTTTATGCGTCTTTTACTTAACCCTTTAAGCAATGGGGCTCAGGCACCGGGGAGTAGGGACGAGCGAACGGGGCAAGGCATCCCTGGTGTCTCGACCGACGGGCCCAGAGACAGGGTATCGAATGAGGAATCGGTAAGGAATGGGAATCGGGAAGGGAATGTGGGGGGGTCCTGCTTCAGGAGCGTCTCGCTTTATATAGGATCGCGCCTTCGGGGGGAGGGACTTCTGAGTCACTACATAGTGGCAACATTGTAGCAACAAGGGAATTCGGTTAGCAGACATTGTCTTGCCTTGGTTTCGGAGAAACCCGCGCTACATGCATTGTCTGGTATGCTTGGGAGAGTTAACCAATAGTGTGGGTTACCGAGAAACCCACACTACCAAGAGAAATGATACTGTCTGGGCGAAAATGTTATGTGCTGGTACATTGGAATGCGACAATTGAATGTCATTTCATTCTGGTGGGTAGCGTTCATTATTGGTTGGAAAAACATATATTGAGAACTACGTTGTGTAGTACAGGGTTCGGCAACATAATTTCCTTTTTTGAAATGCGTCCCAATCAAGCTGTAGAGGTTGCATCTTGAAAGAGTAGTTTTATTCGATATTGCATTCGGGGTTCTGCAGTTTTTCTCCCCATCCCGGTCAGCTCCCATCATACGTTTGAACGATGAGGAGCCTGCATTTGCCGTCGAGGCCTACTTTTCGAACGGATGTTGATGTACATGCAACGTTTTGAGCCATAAATCTTTTCTTAAGGTCAAAGGTGAGAAACCTCCGACTCGCGAACCGGATACCTCCTGCGACCTTGTACCCACCCGCTTTGTAATTCGAATTCAAGGTGGAGACAAAAGGTCTCGAATCCATTCCAAAGACAAACAGCAGAAAGTTTCAGACCATTTATTCATAACATTTATTTATTCATAAAATTTCACTACGCCAGGTCAGTTCGAAAATCGAAGGGAAGATGCCAGGTCTGTGGTCTAGTGAACTTTATGCTGCAAATATCAATTCTATTGAATGAATTCCTTTACTTCAACTCGAAAGATAATATTATTTCATTTATTGGGGTTTTTACTAGATCATTAGTCACATGGTGACGTCATACCTACTCAAATTCAGGCATCATTAATTGTTAATTCTATATAGTATGGAATCTTAATTCAGCTGTGAAGTAATAAGTGGCATAAGGCATTAAAAATTACGTTTACCTGCGGAGTGTAATTAATCAATTTTATTTTTTATTTTAGACGATTTAATTCACCGCAATGCCAAACAGGGCTACGATGTTTTTGGAATTACCAAGTTTACGTCATGGAAGTGAAAGTAGCCAGTAATAACATTCAATGTATTTAAATTTCTTCCATACTAATGCTTCAAAATTTGGGTAGCATGTAACTGGCTGATTTTTGTGCCTGGTAACTAACTGACTACCTTTTGTGACAGAAATGACGGCACATCTGCGTGAATTTAATTTAAATATTCCCAATAATTGACAAATAACAAATCAGCGGTAGATGATGGGAATTAATTTCAGCACTCCTTTCCTATGTTTTACCGGTGGTTCATATGGTCCCTGAGCTTATCAAAAAAATTGATCCCCTGGCATGAATAAACTCCGGGTTCGGGATACCACCTTCCCCTTTAACTTTCTATTCACCCCTTCCCTCCCTTCTCCCATCACCCGCAAAGGCATCACTCCCAATCCCAAACCCTCCCCCCGCCACATACACACATTCACTTTCCACCCGACGAGACTCGGATTCTCTCTGCCGCCGTCCTCAAACCACTGAAGGCATTCCCTCTCCTCTTCCGCAGCCTCCTTACACCACTCACCCTCCCCCTCCAACTTCCCCCGCCCACACCGAGGAACAAACGGAGCGTTCTCTATCTTTCCTCTTTCAAAAACATTCCTACTCTCACGATCCTTCCCCTCCACTTCACCATCCGATTCCCGTGCCGCTTCGCGTTCCTTCCCTCCCACCCTCCATCCATCCTCTCTCTTTTCCCCTCCTTCAACCTCAGTGCCCGAATTTGCCTTGCACATTCGCATGGAAATCGTTCCCAACTCCCCACTCGCGCACCTCTGTGTGTGTGCTTGTGTATGTGATGTGTGCACGTGAAAGATGGCTATCTCCGTCTCTAACCCATCCCGAAACAGGCCTCGCACTGCTGTAAAAACGCAAACGTCACTCCCTATCGTACCTCCATCCAAGTCTTTTTTCTTCCGACCCGGGGAGCTTTGAGACCGTCCAGCTGGTTGGTGATGGTGTTGAGACGTTGGTATTTGTCATCGCTTCCTTGGATTCAGAGTGAGCAGTTTTTAAGTCCCCCCTAGTCACGCGGTCTCCAATATCCGCGCAGTATTTTGTTCGGGAATAATTTCAACCATCCGATCAGGGTGGGGCTATCCCTTGCGGCGTCTATTCACACGAATGGTGATTGGGGAAAATTGCAAACGACGAAGTGGGATGGCTCTTAGCAATAGATATCCCCTCTTTTGCTGTGTGGACTTGGACCTTGCTCCCACTTTGGGACTAAAACTTCCGCGGCGTCTTTGATCCATGGTCTTTGCGCGTTCAAAAAGTCCCCATTTGTATTTGTGTGGCGTTGTGGTCTGTTATCGCCTCTTCACGAGTTCGCTCAGTGGTTCTGTTCAATTTGAGATCATTCTTTCATGCCACGTTTGTTCTCATTAGGAGTTGTATATAATAATAAGGAAAAATGCTATGATTTAACTTCCTCCCTCTCTCTTCTGTAGACTCATAGGATTACTGTACGAATTCAATGCCATTTTATATGCAACTTATTTCTTTGATGCTCTTTGGGTTTTCGTGAAATTCCTGTGGGGTTTGTTGAGCGTTCCAACCGCGTCAATTATCATTCGAATCTCCGGATGGACATTTTCAACGATTATTGCTTGCTCTCTCCCCCGCTTTCCGCGTTACTTGGCTTTGATTCGTCAGCTTTGAGTGTGCCCGACTGTCTCGATAGGTTGCATTTGATTACGCCCGTAATTCTCCGCCGCACGAACCCTTACCCCGGTGAAGAAAAGTTTCCCGGCGTTTGATGCTCGAGTGACGAGTTTCCTCCCTCCCCTACTCCTTGAAGTATTCGCTGGATGCCCTGAACTTGATTTGAGAGGACGAGAACGTTTGTGATGCGTTGAATTAGTAATGTTTTCAAATGAGTTTCGGTGGGATTTGGCTTGCATTTGACAGCTCGGTGCGCGTGCTTGGTTTGCAGTCTTAAGTCAATGTTATCGTGGATCGCGGTTCATATATTCACTAGAAATAGCTCCGAGAACGAGGTAAACTGGAGCATTGAATTTGAATTAGACTGCGACCAAGGATAGACGGAACACTTGTGACAACCTGATTAGAATGAAGTTAATTGTAATCGAATGAAAATTAATATTATTTCCTGCATTTTTATCGATCACTGCTGAATTTTTTAAAGCATACCTTCCCTTTTTTCAGTTGCCCCTTTCTGGAAAAAGCCTAATTTCAGTTTGTGACTAAAAAATACTATATTTATTCTAATTTCCTGCCTTCACAACATTCACTTCTGACTTTCTCGCCCTACATCTTCCAATCAAATTATTTGATTTTGATTGGGATACCTATTTGGTGCTGGAATGTTCTCATTATTTTATCAGAAATCAGATAAGAAGAAACAATTTTAAAAATCTCTGTTACTGTTAAAGAACCAATTCTTTATTATTTACACCTTCGACACAATGCAGCAATTTCAGAGGGTAAAAATCATTCGCCTTTACGGGGATTTGAACGGGAATGATTTTTACACTCTGAAATTGCTGCACTGAAATGCTTTTTAACGGATGCCACCGTTGAAAGTTACTGTTGCGGTATCTCCCGTGGTTTCTTGGATTCTTCAACACACTTCACAATCTCCCTTCCCTTTTCTGCCTTAAGAAATTTTCAAATATCATATGCCAATCCAATTTATTCAACATTTCAGCTTATCCGTTAAACCCAGATTACATTTACAGAATCAAATGAAGGAATACTCTACTTTTAAGTGGTGCTCTATTTAATAATGTTCATACATTGACTAAGCACTTTGCAATTTTAACGAGAAGAAATAATTTAAAATTTATGACTGAAACCAAAAAATGTGCATGAAATAAAGTTTTAAGTGATCGAATACAAGAATATGTTGTTTTGAATGACGATTATTGCAAATGCATTACTTAAGGACGAAGTCAAAAGGGAAAATTTTAGCTTAGAAGATAATTAATCCTTTGATCTTAATTAGGTAGGTTTTTTCAAGATGCAACGAATTAGCGTCAGAGATAGACACTTAGTCATATCTTGATATCAAAGCCTTCGGTGTTTCACACCGTTGTTATATTCACCAAGACAATATTTCAATCAGTATTTAGAAGAATAGCATGGTTAATGTGAATGAAACCTCTTAAGGGGATTACGTAGAATATTTCCTTTTCAATGAGACATATTAAGGGTTGACTATATCAAACAAAAAATGATTACATAGAGTTCTAACTGCGATATCAGAAAATGTGTCTTATGATGTGACTACCTGACAGTTAAGCGTGAAGTTAACTGCTTAATTGGTCTCCTAATCCCCTCTAAGTAATTTTTTGTTCTATATTAAAGACATGTCTGATGCGCAAATAAAATTCAAATTCAACGGCTGTTTTATACTTCATGATTTCTGAAAACATAAAAAAACTTGCTTTGCCCTCCCTTACCCCGGGGTAATGTTGCGCACTTCTTTTTCTCCAGCTCACCCAACCATGTCTCTCCTCTCCCTTTCCCTCGTCTTGCCTTTTCGACTCTCCTCCTTCGTTCATCCCCTCCTCTCCTCTTTTCGATATCACATCTCCAAAACTATATCTCCGTCCTCCTCCTCAAATCTTTTACTCTTCATCCTAACGTCTTTGGTTCTTGCGCTTATACCTTTCTCTCCCCATTTTTTTCTTTATAAAAGTCTGCATTTTGTGAGAGAACGAGAGAAATTCAGGTGATTGGGGTTCGGGACTCTACTTTGTGGGGGTCGATTTGGGTTTTTTGAGTAGAGTTGGTTTTCATCTTTACCCTCAGTTCTTATCACCACTGAGGGAACCGAACAAGTTTCGAAGTGCTTAAAAGAGATAGAGAGAGTAAGATAGATAGATGGAGTAAGGGAGAGAGATCCCCGATGAATGAACTTTTAGCTGCTTTAAAACCTTCCCAAAGTAAACTGTAGCAAGAAAAATGCAGCTCACTTTTCTCCGATATCGAATTTCCCCTTTATAAATTTTCCTTCAAAGGGTAAAATTTTGACATGTCGCAGAAGGGCGTAGATAATAGGGATAGATACTAAGGTCTCTAACATTTCAGATCCTCCTTATGTGCACATATGATCAAACAATTTCCGACTAACTTAATGGCAGCCTTTAAAATTGGGGTAATTGTAGAGCCAATTACTTATTATATGCGTATTGACGTCAGTTACAGTAATTGAAGAATCTAAATACTCCAATTCTGGCAAAACATCGCACTAATATCACCATTTATTGACAACTCTTCATTTTCCAGTGTCAATGATTTTGACAGAAAATGTTGATTTTATACTTTTCATAGTAAGTAATTTGAAGCCAAGGAGCGAATAAAAAATATTCGTTTTCTGTGCTATTATTTATTGAAACAATACACGTTGATGGAAAAAATGACCGGGAGGTAAATAAATAGGGAAACATGGAATTATTTGTTAAAATCTAAAAAAAAATAAATGATTAAGGCGATTGCCCATTTTGCCAAATTTCAAATTTATCTCATACCTAATTATGTCTGAGTACATTTGAAAAATCTTAGAATATACTTCATCTCTTGTCCTGAAAATAAGATACCTTTTCCAAAATTTTGTAATTTGTGATAAGCTTCCTCGAAACTTAAGAATGGGGTGGGAAATACAAAAATAGGTAAAACATACTTTACTCTTTCAGGCATCACTTCGTGGAATTGTTCGATGTCAATATTAAAAGAGTTCGTAATTTTCAACAGACTTTGTCTGTGGAAAGTTAAAGGTCTGTGAACAATGACAAACTCTTTAAAGTGGCAAAACTCTGCAACAATTACCTGATTTAAACGAAACACTAAATAAGAAACCTCGAACGCGTAACAATTCCTGTATGAGTATTACATACGGTCTCAGACCCGATGACCATATTTATTTTTATGGGGATGAATCACAGTAACTATAATTAAAAACTAGCAGAACTTCTTTACATTAAACGTTTTTCCAATTCTTATTCTCCCGGGAAAAAACTGTATATTTGCTTATTTTATTTGACTAACTTCCATCTTCTGTAACTATAACAACCAGCAATGAACCTTGCAGTCAGTTTTTACCTGCCCATAGAGGCACAAATTTCAATAAAACTTTACTAATACCCTCCACTAAATCTGAAATACACTGCCAGCAAAAATTTAACACCCTACGATCCTTTAAAAAACCTGACCTCAAAAGAAAATTAATAAACGAACCAAATATCCATTAGCGTATAAATTGATTGCATAAGTGCATAATCGGGTATATATGCGTGTAAATGTGGAAATATAAAGGTATTCTGGTCTTGTTTCAATGTATTACGATGATATCACTGGAACTTTTTCAAATTTTGTTTTTTAATTCTCGGGAAGAAAAATATATTACAAAGTATTGGTATACAATAT